>NW_026706103.1:0-286755 GCF_029867415.1 Vicia villosa
GAGGAGGATCCTACTTGAATTTTTCCATTTCGAATGCCACTTTCGACACGTTCTCCGGTCAGTATTAGGTCAGTGAAACCTGATGATGAACTTCCCAGCAAATGGCTATAGAATGGGCCAGTTAAAGTGCCCATGAACATGTCGACTAGTTCGCGATCAGATAAGGGTGGTTGAACCCTTCCAGCCATATCTCTCCACTTTTGTGCATACTCTTTGAAACTTTCTTTTGGTCCCATAGACATGCCTCGCAATTGAGTACGAGTGGGTGTAAGATCAGCATTGTATTGGTACTGTTTGTAAAAAGCAGCAGCTAATTCTTCCCAAGTATGAACCTTGGTATTTTCTAGCTGGTAGTACCATTCGAGTTGTGTACCTGACAGACTTTCTTGGAAAAAGTGAATCCACAATTTGTTATCTGTTGTATGAGGTTGTATCTTCCTCACATAAGATCTCAAATGTAGTTTTGGACAAGAAACTCCATCATACTTTGCAAAGGTTGGAACTTTGAATTTTGGAGGGATGACAACATCCGACACGAGTCCCAGATCATTGAAATCTAAGCCAGGTATTTTTTGTATTTCCATAGCTTTCATACGATCCTCCAACTGTTGGTATTTGTCATCATCCTGTTCGTCTCCAGAATGATCTTCTTCTTCATTTGAAGAGAGAGAGGGTTTAGCAGAACCCTGGTTGCTTTGATTATCTTCTTGTTCACCATCACCGACTATTTCAGGGATTGGTGGCTTTTTGATCTTTTTGACAGGGATCTTGATCTTCCTTCTCAGGTAACTCAAGCCTGCAGATTCTTTGGGCTTCTTCTTCTTCTTGAGTATCAGGGCTTTCAGCTCTTGTTGCCCCTTTGCCAGTTCCAGAATTGCCACTTGAACTTGGGCATTCTGTACTTCGAGATTCTTGATGCTTGCCTCAGATTCCATCTCTTCTGACTGAAATAAACAGCGAAGAGATGAGAAACCCGTCATGAGAACCTGTTATGAAATGTGTATGACTGGATGCCATGTATGCAATGTGTATGCAATGCATGTGAATGCATGTGTGCAATGTTTTCAAGGATCATAGAGTCTAGATTTGTTAAAGAAGCAACAAACGTTAGTTAATCAATTTATTCTTTTTTCTTTGCCTCATTTGGGCTTACAAGACAGAAAATAAAATAAATGATCTTTCAGGTCTCCCGTGGGCGCTTTTTCTTTGTCCCCAGGAATGCGTTGATTCTTTGTTCTTCTTGAAGCTGTCTGGTGAGCTCGAATAGCCTTCTCTCATAGTCCTGACAGTGTTCTTTGAAGGTGTCTCTTTCCTCTTTGAGTTGAACCCAGGATTTTTGCAACTCTTCCAAGTCAGTTGGCATATCCGGGTGTAGAATAACTTGAGGTTCGTAACCTTCGACTTCTGATTCGATAGTCACAGGTAGAACAGCGGGATAGGGCATCATGAGTTTTTGAGCATGAGTACGCACCCATCTGAGGTAAAGTTCCATAGGAATAGAATTCCATTGCCCCAGAGTTTTGCTTTCTATTCTATAGACACTGTCCCAAGCCTGTATGAATCTTCGTCGGTGTCTGTGAGAATCATTCTCGTAATCAAACACAATGCCACGGATAATCATGTCATGAGGACCGTTGCTTCTTGCATATCCGAATTGGCGTAGAGCTAGAGAGGGATTGTAAGTGATACCTCCTTTAATGCCAAGGAGTGGCACATTAGGGTATTCTCCACAATGATCAATGATAGTAATGTCTCTTTGAAAGAAGTTGTTCCATCGGATATCTGAATGAGATAAAGACATGATTCTGTAAGACCATTGTGCTCTTTGTTCATTTCTCAGTACTGATCGGGGAAGATGACATGTAAACCACCTAGCCAGCAGTGGTATACAGCACATGAGAGTTCCTCGCTTCTTCGTGGTACGAGTGTGTAGAGAGTGTAGGATGTCTCCCAGCAATGTTGGTACCGGGTTGCGAATTAGGAAAAGGTTGATGATTGTACACTTATGAACTGGTCGGAATTAGGGAACAAAACCAACCCATAGATCAAAAGAGCCATAACTTCTTCAAAAGCTGGATAACTTTTGTTTTCTAGCAGTAGTCGAGCCTTTTCCAGTAAGAATTTGGCAAGCAAACCCTCAACTCCACTCTTTGTTTCCCAATTGGATTTGATTTCTGACTTTTGCAGATGTAAAGCAGCAGCAATGACTTCAGGTTTTGGTTTTCTTTCTAAACCAGTGAAAGGTAATTGATCTCGGATTGGTAATCCAATTAATTCAGAGAATTCTTCCAAAGTGGGTACCAACTGGTAATCAGGAAATGTGAAGCAATGATGTTCAGGGTCGAAGAACTGGAACAGGACCCGTATCATGTCTTCTTCAAACTTTGAGGTAACCAAATGGAGTAGGTGACCATGCTTTTCAGTGAATTGAGCATTCCTGGGGAATTCTGCTACCAAGACTTTGAGTTCAGATGGCACCGTTGAGATATTGATTCGGATGTAATCTCTGGTGGCGGGAGCCATTACCTGCAAAAACAAAAGTAAACTCTTTGATCCTTGAAATGTGTAGTGAAAAATGATGTGTTTATGATGCAAACATGTGGCACACAAAAACAAATCAAACAATAGCCTTAGGTTTAAAGGCTTGCATGAGGTTGATAGGTGATACCCTCCCCTCTGAAGTTGAGTTGGTTGAAAACCTGTCCTAGAATAGTATTCGGGTTCTATGATCCTTGGAGACAACATCTCAATACGGCGCTCGGACGGCCGATCAAGAATATTCCTCGAGGATAACTAGCTTCGATCAATTTCAAAGCTAGCCACTTAATAGGCCACAAGTCAAGTTCAACTAAAAGGTTCTAAGACAAATTAGTGTTAATGACACTTCGGAAGCCTAATATACTCCTTGATCGCTTTCAAGGGACATCAGTATAAACCAAAGTATCACACTAACGATGACTACCAGATCAACCGTATCGGTACATGCCGTACAGTTTCCTTGGTCTATTGTCATATACTTAAGGTATCTCGAGATTTGGGTTAGAATCTTTCACACAAGCAAAGTACCCAAGCAAAACCTGTGAAAAGTAAAGCAATCAGATCAAACAATTGAAAACATCGAAATGATCTATACTCTAAAGGTAACCCCTTTTGAAAACATTTTGAATTTGTATTCCCCAGCAGAGTCGCCAGTTCTGTGGACCGTCCTTTCGGGCCATACCCCTCCGTGGGTGGGATACGTGAACTGACTCTTTTTTGTCGATCGGACGCTTTCGCGTCACTTTTGAAAAAGTTTACAGAGTCGCCACCGACCTTTTATTTTATCCAATGAAGGAAAGGTTTATAAAAGAAACAGAAAAAAGACCTTTGAGAGATTCTGGGTAAGGGGGTAGGTTATACAAAGGGAAGGTGTTAGCACCCTTTGTATCCATGGTTATCCATGGGCTCTTTAGTTTGCTTAGCTCATTTGCTTTAATTTTCAATTGATTCGGAATGCTTTACCTGTGTTTTTGAAATACCTTTGCAAATAGAATTTGTAATGATCCTTGTGCGGATATATACAAATGCTTGTTTATCTTTCGAAAGATGTTTTGAAAAGATCGTTAATTTTGTAATGATCCGTGTTTGGATGTATACAAAATATTGTCTTTTGGAAAATTCGTTTTAAAAAACAACAGTGTATGAGAATTTTGTTTGTTTTGATTTTGAGCAAGCAAACTAGGAGGTCTACCCTGAGTTAGGAGGTCTTTATCCTTGTTCCCTTTAAAAATCTATCCATTCGTCGGATATAAACAAAAGGTTCGATTTTGTACTCGAAACAGTAGAAATGTAACTTTGATTTTGAAAAGAGTGAAAAGGGGTTACCCTAGGAGGTGCAAATGTGATTGTGATTGAATTCAGATATTTATCTTTGAAGTTAGTGATCTGACGGTTCAGTTTTATCTTTGACATACACGCAGTTTATATGGGTGCTGGAAATTAAAATGCGGAAATGTAAAGTGCAGAAAGTAAATCTACGCTATTACATCGATTGTGCGGGAAATGTAAACTAGCCTATTTACATGAATTTGACATCCTATACATTTATCTAGGAATTTTAAATTGCAAGAAATAAAAGGCATATTTTTGTATTTTTGTGATTTATTTTAAATATAATTAATGCATTATTAATTAATTTAAAATAAAGAAAAGACGGAAATATGATTAAACCTAGCAAATAAGTTTAAAAATATGTACAAAATGTTTGTTAATTGATTTTAGAACAAAACTAATTTTTTTGGAATTTTTGAAATTATTTTTGGATTTTTTAAGTTAATTAAAACATAATTATATAAATAATTACACAAATAATTAAAACTTAATGATAAAATTATCCTAAATATGTACAAAATTAGTTTATGATATATAAACAATATTTAACACAAAGAACAATTTTTTTTATGATTTTTTGATTGGTTAGAATAATTAAAAAGTAAATATATAAACATATACTAATTAATTATGTAAAATATTGAAATTATGAAGAAAAATAAAATATTTTTATTTCAGAAAATAATATATATTTTTAGAAGTTTAAAATATTTTTTGTGGAATTTTTGGAATTTTTTAAGTATTTTTAATTATTTTTGCAATAAAAATAAAATAAAAATAGAAAATATAAAAAGGATATGATCTGGTGTGGCATGATTGAAAGTCCATGGTGTGGATTGCTGGATCAGGCGCGTTGGATGAAGAACTGATGGAGATCAAAGGCCCAGATGCGTGGATACATGATGCACATGGTTTGAGGTTCAACATGTGATCATGCTGAAGTCAAGGGTTCAACGTGGGGTCCACGTTTTTTTGACCAGCGAATGGGATGATTAGAAATTGCCACGCAAGCGGTCAAAATTTCAGCGCCACTATTCATCATCTTCTTCCTTGGTACCTGCGAAATTAGCTGCGGATTTACTTATGGAATTTCCTGCGGATTTTCCTTCAGATTTCCATGCTTTTTGAAAACCTACAAAAACAGCCATGAACGAAAAAGAAAAGGACCCAGACTGACTTAAAATTGTCTCATGAACACGATGGTGGTGTTAGTTTTTCAATTCAAGCCTTGTAACTATGGATTCGAAAGGATTCAAGTATGAACACTCATGTTCAATGGTTAATGGTATAGGCTAATTTTCACGTGGGAGTTGGCATGTTAAGACCCAGATCATCTACATGGGACCTTATGAGCATGATAGAATGGTTAGTTTACATTGATATTAGTTGCATATACAAAAACGAAAATAAAATTCATATGTACATGAAGAGTATTATATGCTTTATACGACTCTCATGGGCCTGTGTTTAAAGTTCAATCTTACTATATTATCTTTGAGAAGATGATTAGAATGCTTGGTTTGTATTAATATTGATTGGAAAATTGATTTTGAAAATTACAAAGTATGGAGATTTTTTGAGAATTTTGAGAGGTTTGTGGCTATTCTCTTGCTATCTCTTCGTGTCTCCCTTTGTTGTGGAGGTATGCTGCTCCTTTTATAGCCCATAGGCTGCTTGGAAGTGAAGCAAGAAACTTGGTTGCCTTTGTTGAAAGTTTTGGTTCTTTAATAATAAAAAACTTTGAATTTTTGACCAAGCCTTGACTACATTCAATGCTCTTGCCTTGGGCATCAATCTTCTGCAGAAAATTGAATACTTTGGAGGTGAGTCATGCTTGGAGATCAAGCCACCAATTATCCATGCAATTTTCCTTTAATTTTAATCTTAAAATAAGATAAAATTATGTCAAAAATGGATAATATAGATGTGGGCTTTGTCTTGGTCGTGGGAGGCCCATAGTAACATGGCAAAGATGTTTGGACCATAAAAACTTGGACTCATTTGGAAAAAAAACATTTTTGAGCAATGTTGATTTCATGCATTTTCCCAAAATTTAGCCAACTTCAACAAGGTGTAAATCCTTCAATTTTTGTCATATGAAGGAGATCTTGCACTTTTTGGAAACCTCAAAGAGTCCTCTAACCAATGTCTTTGGTCTCATATCAAAATGATTTTTGGTTCTCCTTGTGTGTCCATTTGAAAAAAGTGTCTTTTTGTTGACTTTGAAAATGACCTGTAATGTCTTTGGCCATATTTTTCAAATGGTGAATGCTATGACCATGGGATCAATTGCATTTGAAAGATAATTGAATTTCCTTCAAAATGAGCTTTGGTTGACATTTTTTGGATGAAGGATGAGAGAGTTATGATCAGTCAAAGTTGAGTTGACTTTTCAGGCAAAAACCCTAATTTTGAATCTTAGGGTTTTGTTGATTTTTGATCTTTCCTTGATGAATTGTGATCATCCAATGATCAAATGTTGAATCCTTTGACAAAATATGGACTTTGACAAAAAATTTCATTTTTGACTGTCAGTTGACTTTTTTTGGTCAAACGGGTCGTCTGTTGACTGTTTGAGCTGCTGACGGTGCGTCTGAGTGAATTGAAGTTTTGAAAATTTGTATGATGGTACTTTGAGATGTATGGATGTATATGAAATCCATTTGAGCTCTCAAAACTTGTTGCTCCTGTTAAAACAAGAAAAACCCTGATTAGGGACTGTCTGTATAGGAGGCAGTTAAGCGTACCTGATTTTTGTGCAGTGTTGAGTTTCTGCTAATCATGTGATATTCAGAAGACTTCTAACACAAAAATCTTGGAAATTTGAATTGTGAATGATTGATTTGATTGATTGTACAAATCACTGTGAATTGTACTGTCTGCAGTTTGTCTGTCAACCGACTGTTCGTGTACTGAAGCAGCAGTTAAAGTGAAAAATCAACCGTCAAAGTTAATTTTCTTTTTTTTTTTTTGTTGTTATTTTTGTTTTTGTTTGGTGTGAAGCATGAAAATTTATTTACATGACTTGTTAGAAAACAGAAACATAATAAATAACTGATATTTACGGTATGCGGGCAAAATTACCGATAATAACCTGAAAATTATTTAATGCACAGAAATAGAAATATTTGACTGGCAGAAAATACACAAAATATTATCTTAGTAATTAAGCAATATTATGACAACTAGTACAACATTTAATACTGACAGTATAAATATTACATACTATATTGAACAGTACGACGAATAAACGGTACATTTAAGAAATAAGAAATACGGCAAATTTTAAGAATGACGATTGATGACCCATGCTATGAACAATAGCATGTAGATGATTGGGAGCATAACCATTGCAGGTCCACACTCCTCAGGACTGTGCAGGCAGAAGAAAGTCATGATCACCGTAGCAATGGTGATGACTGTAAGAGACAGTGTCTCTATCCATTTTGCCATTTTTGTTAGGGAAGAAGAGAAAATGGATTATGAAGTGGAAATTTGAGAAATGAATTAAAATTTGATGTGAGATTTTATGGAAGAATGAGAAGTATTTATAGAATGGAAAGAAGGAAAGAGACGTTGGGGAATGATGTGATTCCGTACAAAAGGAAATTTGAGTGGTAGTGAGATTTGAAAGAAAGTGTAAGGTATTGTTGGGAAAAGAGAGATGGATAGAATAAAGTTGAGATTTGAATTTGAAAGGATAGATTTGAAAAGATTTTGAAAATAATGGAATATAGCACAAAAGTTAGTGGGAAAACAAAAACAATTGTTACCAGTACAGTGTGAGTTTCCTGCTTTTGCGCCTGCAAAAAGATTTAACCCTGCATGAACTGTGTTAGTACTATTTATCTGTAAAATAAATAAATAGTATTTGTGAAGTAAAGAACAGTATTTGGCGTTTGCGTAAGAATAAATTCCACTGTAAGCCAAGTTACTGTGTAAGAAAAATTCTGAAAACCAAGTTCTTCATATGTCAGGATATTTTGAAAAAATCCATGTTTATATGAGACTCTTAATTTTCATATTGAAACTTTCCTGAAAAAAGAAGTGGGCAAATTTTGGGGTATAACACCCCCCTTTCTAAGTGTTTTTCTATCCTTCACATATTATGTGTTCTGAAACATATTTTATGTTCTGATTCATTCATGCTGACTTTTGTCGTTTAGTTTTGTTCTGTAACATTTCAGGATGTAGAGATGCTCTGATGATGCTCTGGTACATTCAACAATGTTCTGATACAATCTAGCATGAAGTGATGTAAGAAGAAATTCAAGCTCTGAAGCTGTCCTATGGAAGCAGAAATCAGAAGCTGTGAATGTTCTGAGGATCAAAGAAATTCAAGTTCTGAAGCTGTCCGATGGAAGCTGGAATCAGAAGCTGTGAATGTTCTGAGGATCAAAGAAATTCAAGTTCTGAAGCTGTCCGATGGAAGCAGGAATCAGAAGCTGTGAATGTTCTGAGGATCTAAAGAAATTCAAGTTCTGAAGCTGTCCTATGGAAGCAGAAATCAAAAGCAGTGAATGTTCTGAAGATCAAGCATATGTGAACGTCTCTACTGAAATACTCAGGGAAGTCTTTTATTTATAAAATTCTTCTAGTATTAATTTCAAGGGGAGATTATTCATCTCAGGGGGAGATTGTTAATCTCAGGGGGAGACACATTCACATTATGTTTATATGCTTATGCTATAACTGTGTAATTGTCTTTTGCCGTCTGTTATTCTGATTGCAAATTCATATCATTTATATATGTTTTTGTCATCATCAAAAAGGGGGAGATTGTTAGAACATGAATTGTTCTGATCAATAATCTTAGTTTTGATGATAACAATGTATATGAATTTTGCTCAAGATAATATGGTACTCTAATCCTATGCAATTTCCTTTTCAGGAAATATATATAGAGTATGCACAAATCAGCGCAAGAAGCTTTGACTCAGAAGGTTCAGTATGCAACTTCAGCACATGGTCTGGCAAGACATCAGAAGATGGTCAAGCAGAATCAGAACATGGTCTATTAGAAGCATCAGAAGAACTTGAGCTCAGAAGCAGAAGCACTGAAGTCATGGAATCACGCTCAGAAGCATATCAAGATCAGAAGATCAGAAGATGCTCTGCACCAAGCTGTTTGTACTCTGATGATTTTCAACGTAGTATTTACAAAGAACAAATCAGAATCAAGTACTAGATGGCAGGCTATGCTGACTGACAAAAGGAACGTCAGAAGCTATTAAAGGTAATGTCAGTAGTCACAGCAAAAGCAAGGCTCGAGGTAGTTGAAAAAACAGTGAAACATTAAATGCAATGCTGTACGGAATACGCAAAGCATTAAATGCTCCCAACGGTCATCTTCTCAAACGCCTATATAAATGAAGTTCTGATGAGAAGCAAGGTTACGAATCCTGAACGAACTTATTCTGAAAAACTTGCTGAAACGCTGTTCAACTCAAAGCTCAGAAACTTCATCTTCAACACTGTTGTAATACTTTAGTGAGTCTAAGCTTAAATCTGTAAGAGAAATATCACTGTTTGTGATTATCGCTTTTAAGAAGCAATTGTAATACTCTTAGAATTGATTACATTAATTTGTAAGTAACTAGAGTGATCAAGTGTTGATCAGGATACTCTAGAAAGTCTTAGCTTGTGTCTAAGTAGTTGTAATTAGAGTGATCACGTGGTGGTCAGGATACTCTAAGAAAGTCTTAGCTTGTGTCTAAGCATTTGTTCCTAGAGTGATCAAGTTGTGATCAGAAGACTCTAGAAGACTTAGAAGTTGTCTAAGTGGAAAACCATTGTAATCTCGTGTGATTAGTGGATTAAATCCTCAGTTGAGGTAAATCACCTTGTATAGGGTGGACTGGAGTAGTTTAGTTAACAACGAACCAGGATAAAAATACTTGTGCAAATTATTTTTATCTTACAAGTTTTTGAAACTACACTTATTCAAACCCCCCCTTTCTAAGTGTTTTTCTATCCTTCATCATTTGCGGAGATATATTTTGGATCCTTCGCATGTGATTCAAATGGATGATGTGCATGTGAGAGATAAGCTGACTATTGAAGCATCCCCAATGCGAATAGAAGGACAAAAAATAAAGAAATTGCGAGGTAAGGACATCACCATAGTGAAGGTGTTGTGAGGTGGACTAGCTGGTGAAAGTATGACTTGGGAGCGTGAAGATCAGATGAAGAAGTCTTACCCGACTTTATTTCCATCAGGTAGTTTCCGAAGGCAAAAATTCTTTAAGTGGGGGAGTGTTGTAACACCCCAAAAATATAGATTAATTATTTAATTGATTTAGCGTGAATATATGAGTCAAAGGTGATTATTGTGATTTATTGATGAGATTATGTGATGTTTTGATGAATATGATGTGTTGGGATGAATTGTTATAGGTTAGAGAAAATTAAGAGCATTATTTAAGTAATAATGGAATAATTAGAATTATGAGTAGAATCATTTTCAAGAATAGGTTAATATTGGTGTTAGAGATGACAAGAGTAAGATGGTCATTGTAAGAAGTTAAGTGAAAGGGAAAGACCATATTAGGGGTCAGAGGGGAAAAAAGAGAAAATAAGGAAGAGAGGTTTATTGGTTATGATTGAAGTTTGGAGAAGAGGCAAAGAGAATAGAAAAATCTAGGGCACAAAGAACTCAGAGGAATTCGTAGAGAGAACGCAACGAGAATCAAAGCTAGCTACAACCTAAGGTAAGGGGGTGATTCTTGTCATTGTGATTGATATGGGGTTTAATTATAAGTAGGGTTTGTTGGGGTTTAAGATGAATTTGATGTTTATGTGGAATTTGATGTTTATGTGAAATTTGATGATTGTGATGAAATTACGACGATTGTGATGAAATTACGATGATTGATGTCAGAATGTGAAATTAGTATGGCTAATGATGTTAGTATTTAGCCATATGATGAATAGTAATATGAACTAGGTCAATTTCAATATTTCTATGAATTTGAAAGTTTAGATTTTGATGATGATTCTTGGAATTGTGATGAATAATTGTAATGTGATGTTCCAAGTGAAAATACATGTTAGAAATAGGTTGTTATGCCTTAAATTGCAGGAAGATGATGATTATAATGTGTCTTGGAGTCAAGAAATTGTGGGGGAATGATGTTGCTCGCATAGGAATTTTTCCGCATATCGCAGAGGGTGCTTAGCACCGTTGAGCATGCTTATCGCAGGCAATTTTAGACGCTGTATCGCTTGCATATGGGCTTAGCACCAAAATATCTGGTTGGCAAGATTTGGGAGGGCGCTTAGCATCGTGAGGCCCGCTTAGGGCGGCCTAAGATGTGAAAATTTATATTTTCTTTGACTTTTCATGAGATTATGCATGCTTATACCTTATCATAATTTATACTTAATTTTAAAAGGATTAAAGATGCATGAAAGGATGATTTTGGAGACCTATTGGAATTAAACATGAAACTTTGTTATTTGCTTATGTATATCTTTGATTATGATACATGCTTGTGAAGAGGATTATAAGTGAGTATATGCTTGTTATAATGAGGTGTTGTTGTGATGGTTTATAACATGAAAAATATGAGGTATGTGTGGTATTAATTGAGATGATTGTGACGTGGATGTAATGAGATGAATGATTGGATGATATGATGAGCAAATGAATGATGATGCATTTTGACTAGCCGTGGTCGTGATTATTATGTTGTTGTGCATCATACATTCATAGCGTATGTTAGGACATTGGTCCAGTGATGTTTGCAGGATGATTAGTCCAGTGTTAGGATGCTAGTCTAGTGACGATCTCAATCCCATGGTGTGGATTGGGTGTGATATTGTGAAGTGTCCTGGTTCCAAGCGGGAATCGATCCCATAGATGGGAATTCTTGGAGGTAAAGTTGACTGAGTCATCAGTGAAGTTTTGGTACCACATGCATGAGTCAATGACATTATTTAGCATCCTTTGTGACATTGCATGATAATGGATCAAGTGATGTTTGATGATGTGTGAATAAATGATGTTTTGTGACGATTGTTAATTATTAATGTGTTAGTGAGGTGAATGAAATAATGAAGTGATATTGTAAGTAATTATGTGAAGTATGATTGAAGGGTGAAATCTTTGATAATTGTTGTGTAGCTATTATGATTATTCCTTATATCTTTTATAATGATTTGCAATTACTCACCCTTTCTGCTTGAAAATGTTGCTTCAAAACTTGGGTAACTTGCAGGTGCTCAAGAATAGTTCGTTGAAGCTTAGAGGATAGCTTTAGAGTGCTTTATTAGTTTCTTTTGAGTTAGAGGTGTCTTGCTCTGATAAGTAACATCGGGTTGGAAACACTTGAGTCTTGAAGTTATTGTTCTTTTAAAAATACATTTATATTAATGCTGTTATTTGAGAAGTTCATTGATGTCGACCTTAAAAGTTGTAAGGTTTATATTTGAATAAATGAAATTAAGTCGAGACTATGAATTCCGCTGCAAAGTTTTGAAAATTATATGTTGGTGTCATTTAAAGAATTTTGAATTTAGTTATTTGAGAACCTGTGTTATGGAGCAGTAATAGTTATTATGATGTTTATATGAAGATGTGACACTAATGTGGTGATTTATGTGTAATTATTTATTAAAATAGTCGTTGGTTTTAGAAGGGTGTTACAAGTACTATCAAATGTGTATTCGTACCCGTAAGGAAATGAGTAATTAAATATTTGTATATTTTACGCGTGAATATCCATTAAGTTATTCAATCTGTGCCTGTGAGCGGGTGCAAGTTTTTTTGCCATCCCTAATTTTATGAAAAAATTCAGATTTCATGTGGTATAGAAAACCAAATATCTGTACAATTATTTCATCTGTTCTAAATAGTATACCAATTTAAATTAGATTAATAAATATAAATAATTTTGTAACAATATAAAAATTAAGAAAAAATTTAAATTTTTTTATTATTTAATAAGAGAGATACCAGGTGAATTTGACCAACATTTTTTCATTAGTAGGATTAACAATTTTCAAAGTCGCTTCAAATAAATTTATCAAACATAAAAAAAAATATGTTCTCACAATTAACACACTTTCATTTCAATTGTCTTTTACAATTTTGGTTTCTTACCACCAGAGAGACAATGAATCTCTTATAGAAAGGAGAAAGACTTAGCAATGTGTTTCCTAAATCAATGGATGTAATTTTAAAAAACTTATTTAATGATATTAAAAAATGAAATTTTAAAAATTTAATGGAAAGTAATAAATATTACAAAAATATGATCTTAAAATAAATATTAATATTTTATTAAATTTGTAAACTAATTTTTAATTTAAAATTTATTTTTATACAATGACTCATAATTTAAGAAGGAGGTAATAGCATATTGATTACAATCTACATCTCAAATTAGAAATTATTTTGCAAAAATATGTGTCTTAAATTATAAATTACATCACAATTCTAACATAATAATAATATTTATTTTCAAATGATATATTTTATCATCCACTACAATAATTATTTTTCCAATATCATTATTGAAATATAATTTTTTAAATTCTACTTGATATCTTGTTTCCCACAAAATTAATTAGATTCTCTAAACAATTTAAAATGGTAAAAAAAGTTATATAATTTAGAATACAGGGAGTACCATTTTGACTATGGTGATTTTGAGTTTTAGAAATGTATGAAGTTTTTTTTACAATAAATAATAATCAATTAGTATTATATCAATTAGCAATTAGTTGACTAAAACTTTGTTCATAAGTTGAAAAGAAAGAGTGAGGAGAATTTTGAAAAAAAATGAAAAAGATAAAGTAGAAAAAATTAAAGAATTTGGATGAACATGACACAAAAGCTTTTAATGTGGAAAAACTCAAAATTCATATTGGAGAGAGTCTTTTATAATTTAAATAAATTTTTCAAATATATAATTAAAAAAAACAAAGTTATATAAATAATAAAGATTCACTTATCATTATATACAAAAACTCTATCTTAGAAAATGTTTTTTTGTTCATGGTCTTTTTTATATATTTTTCACATCCAGTAGTCAACATACAGTATATGTCTTTCTCATTATTTATTTAGTCTAATAAAACTATCTTATTTGAGTTGTGTAGTGACAATTATCTGACAAATTCTCCAGATCGTTGCAAGTAATTTCGTGATGAAAAAATTTAAATAACAATGTTTATAAAAAAAATTACATAAAAAACAAGGTTTTCAGAAAATTTACCAAAGTGTCTAGGTTTTGCAGGACCCCCTAGAGTATGCGCCAAACCATTTGGCGCATTAGTATAAATTTTTTTGAATTAGCCAATTCATTTGGTGTATATGTGTTTGTGAAAAGTAAAAAAAAAAAAAAAAATTCACATTTGCGCCAAACCATATGGCGCATTCTCCTAATTTTTGTACTAATGCGCCAATTCATTTGGCACATACTCTAGGGGGTCTTCAAAACCTAGACACTTTGGTAAATTTTTTGAAAAACTTGTTTTTTTGGTAATTTTTTTTTTAAACCTTGTTATTTAAATTTTTTTTTCTAATTTCGTGGTGAAGACCGTTAAAAATTAATACAATTTGACTTAGATTTTTTGAAATAAAATTTAAATTTAATAAATAAATAAATTTAAAAATAATAAAACATATTTAAATAAAATTTATAAACATTCAATAACATTACTAGATATCTAAATTCAATTTAAAAAAAAGAGTAAAAAATAAACAAGTAGTTCTATTATGTCGATTGGATATCTTATATAATGAAATATATTAAATATAAATCACAAAACTACCGTTATAATAAATTATGTTTATTTTTTTTATATATTTTAGTATTAATTTTATTTTAAATTTCAAAATTTTAGTAAAGAAGTTTTTTATTTTTTATTTAATGTTCAAAATTATTTATTTTGTTAATCATACTTAATTTTGATTTACTTATACATTAAATTATATTTTATAAATATGAATAATTAATTAATTTTCTTATCTTATCATGCATGTTTCTATAGGATATGAAAAATGTCGGAATTAACATATTATATCATACTTTATCTTCACACATTGAATTGAGACTGAATATGATACAATTATAATATTTTGTCGTTTATCATGCGCACCAAACGAGTCTTTAATAAATTAAATGAACTCTTCATTCCCTTTTAAAGTTACAATATAATGTTAAACATTTAGACTTGACATTATATAAGTTTCAAAGATCCACCCATATTCTTTGGTGGTGGTAAACTTCAATGTCTAATTTAAAGTGTTTACTAATTTCACTCATATTTCACAAAGTAAAATGTAAGTCAATTTAACAGTGATCAGTCAATAAAAAGTATTAAGCATAGACACTAGATAAATAACCTAAAATAATCTATTAAACCATCAATTACATCAAAGAGTACAAGATTGTTTTTAAGATCAAATACTCATCCGTCACAAAAAGGGTGTTTAGCTAGCTACTCATAACTCAATTAAAATAATAACAAGGTTTGAAAAATAATACATGAATCATACAAGAAAACAAGCGGACTTCAAGTATAAAAAGACTCTTACATGACTTCGTTGAGACTATGCAAATATATTATTTAACATAATTTTAGCATTTATATTTAGATTTTTTCTCGCACAATCATGCCACGATACGACATAAACGCACCACTTGTGAGAGAGGTGAGGTGAAGGATAGTGCAAAAAGGAGGTATCCGTGAATGGAAATTTTGCATTTTATTAGATAGATAGATAGATAGATAGATAGATAGATAGATAGATAGATAGATAGATAGATAGATAGATAGATAGATAGATAGATAGATAGATAGATAGATAGATAGATAGATAGATAGATAGATAGATAGATAGAGAGATAGATAGAGAGAGAGAGAGAGAGAGAGAGAGAGAGAGTGAGAGAGAGAGAGAGAGAGAGAGAGAGAGAGAGATAGATAGATAGATAGAGAGAGAGAGAGAGAGAGAGAGAGAGCTTGTCTAGATATAAGTCGCTCAATGGATTTCTTTTTAGGGAGGTGAAGAATGATGAAGAAATTTGATTGAACGATGATTTGTTGAGAGATAAGTTTAATATGTTGTATGTGATTGCTTTAGATAAAGAGGCTACACTGGCTGATATGTGCTGATAAGGGTAAGAGCTGAATAATGGTTGTTGGAGGTGGATACATTATTTGTTTATTTAATAAGAAAGATTTATTTAGTTAGAGAAAACACTTTCTCTTCTATTTGTCTCTTCTATTAATAACAAAGATTAGTTGAAAAAAGAACACCAATGAGAAATATAAGTATAAGAAAGGAATACAAGATAATGGTAGCTATTAGTTTGTAATTGTTGCCATCAACAATCATATTTTAGAAAAAAATAATATAAAAAGTGTAGTTTAATAATTCTGACAAGGATTTCTCTTTCAATTCGATTTTAATCATAGCCTTACAATGTGTTATCTTTTGTAAAAAAAACGTCTTAAGTTTTCATGTTTGTATGTCAAAGGTATTAATTTAGAAAACAGTCTTAAGTTTTCAAAAATTTTGTATGATTAACTACAATTTAACTTTAGTAAAAAAAGTACAGATACTATTTTGTTATGGTTTAACCATGACAAATATTTTAAAGTATTTTTTTAATCATGCTAAATTTTAAGCCATGTGCATGAGTCTGTCTTGCACATTAAAAAAAACTTTTTGATTTACATTAAAAAAAGAAAATAAGAGGTACACAGTTATTTTTCATATTAAGAAGTATTTAGATTGTAAGTAAAAAAATAACTAAGGCTTTGTACAATGGTTTGCATATTCAACACCCTCTTTTTTCACTTTTTATTCTCCACATCATCTTCTCTTTCTTCCACATAATAATACAACACTCATTTAATTTTTACTCACTACAATGGTTTTGTTTAATAAAATTCAACACCCAATCCCACCATTTTAAACAATCACAACAACCAATAAAATTTTGCAAAGTAATATATGTGGGCCCACACCTTCTCATTCAACATGTTGAATGTTTTCAACACATATTAATCCACATCACTTTCAACTCTTTACTCAACACCTCATTGCACCTATTCAACTATTGAATAATTTTTTCAACACCCCCATTGTAAATGGTCTAAGAGGTAGAAAGAATTTAACGTGGTTGAGATATTTGGGACATATATAACCAGACAATCACGTTCCTTGGTAAGAAAACACGCATTTGAACCAAAAATACCTTAAATTTTAACTTATATTAACTAGAAAATAAAGCAAGTTTCAAAGTAATACTATTAATTAAAAACAGAGAAAATAATGAAGATAAAGAGAACAATCAAGAATATGTTTGAATTAATAATTAATAATTCAATTCCAAACGTCTAGCACATGAAGTACACAAATATTTTCTCTTAATCGTATAACACATAGGCAAAAAACAAAACCTCCATTGCATCTCAACATCCATAACTTTAATTTTTCCACCACAATAAGGACAAGAACCATATGCTTGTCGTGTTCCCAATTGCTTCTCTTCTCCATCACACACATAAGAAAACCACATTTTTCTTCTACTATATTTGTTCTTAGATTTCACTTCTGTTGTTGTTTAAAATATATTGGTTTTTATTGTGGTTGAGCTCCTTTGCTTAGATTTAGTAACAATTATGAAAGAACGATCCATCAACTAAACTTTATTTATACGTTACAACAATGTGTTGTGATTGTTGTTGGTCAAACAACAAAAAATGGGTGGACAAAATGTGTCATTTGTTATTTGTTATTTTGTTTTTTGTTATTTTGTTATTTTGTGATATATAGGTGTATTTTCAATATTTTTAAAAGTTTTTGACCATCTTCTGTACTTCAATTGGGAAAATATTCTCTCAAGTACAAAGAGAAGAGTGGGCTGCATCGACAAGAGGCACCAAACAAAATTTGCGATTAAATAATACGAGTATAATAGGAAAAAAAATCATAAAAAAGAAATAGAGAACCAAAACAAAAAGAAAGATTTATTCGCCAACCAACCACCAAAAGACAAAAAAACACATCAACAGCTGCCACACCATTAAGAGAAAAACAGGTTATATATTTTTCACATCCAATAGTCAACAAGCAGTATATGTCTTTCTCATCATTTATTTGGTCTAAAAAAATATCTTATTTGAATTGTGTAGTGACAATTATCCGACAATTTCTCCATATTGTTGCAAGTAATATCGTGGTGAAGACCGTTAAAAATAACTATAATTTGACTTAGATATTTTGAAATAAAATTTAAATTTAATAAATAAAAAATTTAAAAAATATTAAAACATATTTAATTAATTTTTTTAAAAATTCATCAATATTACTAGATAACTAAATTCAATTAAAAAAAGAGTCTAAAATTAATAAATAGTTCTATTATGTAGATTGGATATGTTATATAATGAAATATATTAAATATAAATAACAAAACTACCGTTATAATATATTATGTTATTTTTTTTTTATATATTTTTGTAATAATTTTATTTTTAAATTTCAAAAGTTTAGTAGAGAAGTTTTTTATTTTTTATTTAATGTTCAAAGTTATTTATTTACTGAATCATACTTAATTTTGATTTATTTATATATTAAATTATATTTTATAGATATGAATAATTAATTAATTTTCTTATGTTATCATGCATGTTTCTTTAGGATATGGAAATGTCAGAATTAGCATATTATATCATACTTTGTCTTCAAACATTGAATTGAGACTGAATATGATACAATTATAATATTTTGTCGCTTATCATGCGCACCAAACGAGTCTTTAATAAATTAAATGAACTCCTCATTCCCTTATAATGTTACAATATAATATTAAACATTTAGACTTGACATAAATATATAAGTTTCAAAGATCCACCCATATTCTTTGGTGGTGGTAAACTTCAATGTCTAATTGAAAGCGTTTACTAATTTCACTCATATTTCACAAAGTAAATTGTAAATAAATTTAACGGTGATATGTCAATAAAGAGTATTAAGCATAGACATTAGATAAATAACCTAAAACAATCGATTAAACCATCATTTACATCAAAGAGTACAAGATTTCTTTTAAGATCAAATACTCATCCGTCACAAAAAAGGTGTTTAGCTTCTCATAACTCAATTAAAATAATAACAAGGTTTGAAAAATAATACATGAATCATACAAGAAAACAAGCGGACTTCAAGTCTAAAAAGACTCCTACAAGACTTCGTTGAGACTACGCAATTATATTATTTCACATAATTTTAGCATTTATATTTAGATTTTTTCTCGCACAATCATGCCACGATACGACATAATCGCACCACTTGTGAGAGAGGTGAGGTGAAAGATAGTGCAAACAGGAGATCACCGTGAATGGAAATTTTGCATTTTATTAGAGAGAGAGAGAGAGAGAGAGAGAGAGAGAGAGAGAGAGAAAGAGCGTGTCTAGATATAAGTCGCTCAATGGATTTATTTTTAGGGAGGTGAAGAATGATGAAGAAGCATATTTCTTGCACGATGTTTGGTTAAACGATGATTTGTTGAGAGATAAGTTTAATATGTTGTATGTGATTGCTTTAGATATAGAGGCTACACTGGTTGATATATGCTGATAAGGGTAAGAGGTGAATAATGGTCGTTGGAGGTGGATACATTATTTGTTTATCTACTATCTATCTATTACTAAGAAATTGACCAAACTGTCAAAATTACCCTTCTCACTAAAAAACATTACACTACAAATTGGACAAAATAGTAACTAACAAAATCACCCAACCACTTTTCTATTGTCCAATGAAAATCAACTTTTTTGCCAAGTGTCAATTGCATGTTTATGATTCAACTTTTTCTCCCAAGCACATATCTTCTCTCTCTTACTTAAAATTTCAAATTTCTTTTACATTTCATTTTCCCACACTTTCTTACTTTCATTTTAATTTTTCTTAATTTATTTATTATCACAAAAAATATTAATAATCTATTTTTAAATTTTAATCTTACTAAAAATTTCAAATTTCTTTCACATTTCATTTTTCCATACTTTCTTACTTTCATTTTAATTTTTCTACATTTATCTATTATCACAAAAAATATTAATAATCGATCATTTAATTATTATCCCCAAAAATATTTAATTATTTCACGGGTCACTATCAACTCAATATTTAATTTTTTTAATCGATCATTACACATTTTCTCTATATTAATTAAAATTTCAAATTTCTCTCACATTTTTTTCATACTTTCTTACTTTCATTTTAATTTTTTTCTCTATTTATTTATTATCTCACGGGTCACTATCAACATAATGTCTATTTTATTTTAATCAATCATTGTCTTTATTTGAGAGATAATATCTTTATTTTATTTTTTTCTCCATCACACGGTTTTTTATTATTATTTAATACAATTAAATTTCCATGATTATTGTTTATTTTACATTTGTTTTTAAATATATTTTATATCGCATCAAATAATTTTTTTATTTCACGGGTCATTATCAACATAGTAGCTATTTTATTTTAATCAACAATTACTATTAATTGAGAGATAATTTTTATTTTTAAATGTTAATATTTCATTTATCATCTCCATCTTATACTATCTTTTTTATATGATTATTTAATATAATTGAATTTATATGATTATTTTTCATTTATAATTAAACCATTCATTTTTAATCTATACGTATCTAATTAAATTTTATTCAATATTAAATAAATTTACCCGTGCGGAAGCACGGGTATCTTACTAGTTTAGTAAGAAAGATTTATTTAGTTATAGAAAACATTTACTCTTCTATTTCTCTCTTCTATTAGTAACAAAGATTAGTTAAAAAAAGCACACCAATGAGAAATATAAATATAAGAAAGGAATAAAAGTGATTGGAAGCTATTAGTTTGTAATTGTTGCCATCAACAATCATATTTTAGAAAAAAATAATATAAAAAAGTGTAGTTTAATAATTCTGACAAGGATTTCTCTTTCAGTTCGATTTTAATTATAGCCTTACATTGTTGTATCTTTTGTTAAAAGTAACGTCTTAAGTTTTCATGTTTGCACTTCGAAGGTATTAATTTAGAAAACCGTCTTAAGTTTTCAAAAAATTTGTATGATTAACTACAATTTAACTTTAGTAAAAAAGTACAGATACTATTTTTTTATGGTTTAACCATCACAAATATTTTAAAGTATTTTTTTAATCATGTTAAATTTTAAGCCATGTGCATGAGTCTGTCTTGCACATTTAAAAAAACTTTTCGATTTACATTAAAACAAGAAAATAAGAGTTATACAATTATTTTTCATATTAAGAAGTAATTAGATTGTAAGTCAAAAAATAACTAAGAGGTAGAAATAATTTAACGTGCTTGAGATATTTGGGACATATATAACCAGACAATCACGTTCCTTGGTATGAAAACACGCATTAGAACCAAAGATACCTTAAATTTTAACTTATATTAACTAGAAAATAAAGCAAGTTTCAAAGTAGTACTATTAATTAAAACAGAGAAAATAATGAAGATAAAGAAAAGAATCAAGAATATGTTTGAATTAATAATTAATAACTCAATTCCAAACGTCTAGCACATGAAGTACACAAATATTTTCTCTTAATCGTATAACACATAGGCAAAAAAAAAAAACCTCCATTGCATCTCAACATCCATAACTTTAATTTTTCCACCACAATAAGGACAACAACCATATGCTTGTCGTGTTCCCAATTGCTTCTCTTCTCCATCGCACACATAAGAAAACCACATTTTTCTTTTACTATATTTGTTCTTAGATTTCACTTCTGTTGTTTAAAATATATTGGTTTTTATTGTGGTCGAGCTCCTTTGCTTAGATTTAATAACAATTTTGAAAGAACGATCCATTAACTGCACTCTATTTATACGTTACAACAATGTGTTGTGATTGTTGTTGGTCAAACAACGAAAAATGGGTGGACAAAATGTGTCATTTGTTATTTGTTATTTTGGTTTTTCTTATTTTGTTAGTTTGTGATATATAGGTGTATTTTCAATATTTGTAAAAGTTTATACAATTAATAAGCAAGAGAGAGATAAACTCATCGGTATACGGTGTCAAATGCGATTTCTAAAATTAAATGTTCAAATAACATTTAAATAAATATTATATTCCCTTTATTTTATTATTTCAACTTCTTTTTCTATACCACTTCACTAGTATTTTTTTGAATGAAAAGAATGTTTACATAAAGACTTAAATGTCTCAAAGAATTCATGGAAATTTTATGATAATGACGGTGTAAGTTTATTCTTAATGAAAAGTTAGGTAATGGTAAGGAGACATGGATTTTGACCTTCTTCTGTACTTCAATTGGGAAAATATTCTCTCAAGTACAAAGAGCAGAGTGGGCTGCATCGACAAGAGGCACCAAACAAACTTTGCGATTAAATAATACGAGTATAATAGGAAAAAAATCATAAAAAAGAATTAGAGAACCAAAACAAAAAAAAGATTTATTTGTTAGAACAAGAAATATTCTGATCAATATTCTTAGTTTTGATGATAACATTATGTATGAATTTTGTATAAGAGAATATGGTACTCTAATTATTCATGTTTTCCATTTCGGGAAAAGTATAAAAGAGTATGCACAAATCAGCGTTCAGAAGCACTGACCCAGAAGTTCTGTATGGTTTCATAACCACATGATCTGCCAAGACATCAGAAGATGGTCCTGCAGAATTAGAACATGAACTGGAAAGCATCAGAAGATGGCAGTCAGAAGCAAAGCTCTGAAGCTCTGATGGTATCACGCTTAAAGCACTTCAAAATCTGAAGACAGAAGTTGCAACTGCACCAAAGCTGAAGACTCTGATATTCAAACGTCTATTCTACACATTCTGAGTCCAGAAGAAAGTACAAGTACAAAAGGCTATAACGTCAAATCTCTGACTAACAAAAGGAACGTTAGAAGCTACAAAAGGCAAAGTCAGTAAAAGCAGTGAAAGCATGGCTCGAGGTAGTTGAAAAAAGTGTGAAACATTAAATGCAGCGTTGTACTATTCACGCAAAGCATTAAATTCTCCCAACGGTCATTTCCTTTCAGCGCCTATAAATAGAAGTTGTGATTCAGAAGCAGCAACAACACTCTTGCGCAAACTTACCAAAACGCTGTCAAACTGAAATCAAGAAAAGCAAAGAAGAACTTCATCTTCAACCTCACAACTTTGTAATATTTTAGTGAGTGTTACGAACTAGAACTTAAGAGAAATATCACTTGGTGATTACAGCTTTATTAGAAGCAAACTAAACTCTTGTAATATTTATTTTACATTGATTTAAAAGGATTTCCTAGAGTGATCAAGTTGTGATCTTGTAGACTCTAGAAGACTTAGAGGGTATATAAGTGGAGAACCATTGTAATCAGTTTGATTAGTGGATTAAATCCTCAGTTGAGGTAAATCACATTGTCAGGGGTGGACTGGAGTAGTTTGGTTAACAACGAACCAAGATAAAAATAATTGTGTTCTTTATTTTTATCTACCATTTATGAGAAGTTACACTTATTCAATCACCCCCTTTCTAAGTGTTTTTCACTCCTTCATTATTCGCTAACCAACCACCAAAAGACAAAAAAACACATCAACAGCTGCCACACCATTAAGAGAAAAACAGGTTATATATTTTTCACATCCAATAGTTAACATGCAGTATATGTCTTTCTCATCATTTATTTGGTCTCATAAAAATATCTTATTTGAATTGTGTAGTGACAATTATCTGACAATTTCTCCAGATTGTTGCAAGTAATATCGTGGTGAAGACCGTTAAAAATAAATATAGTTTGACTTAGATTTTTCAAAATAAAATTTAAATTTAATAAATAAATAAATTTAAAAATAATAAAACATATTTAAATAAATTTTATAAAAATTCATTAACATTACTAGATATCTACGTTCAATTAAAAAAGAGAGTCTAAAATAAATAAGTAGTTCTATTATGTAGACTGGATATGTTATATAATGAAATATATAAAATATAAGTCACAAAACTACCGTTATAATAAATTATGTTTATTTTTTTATATATTTTAGTTATACTTTTATTTTTAAATTTCAAAATTTTAGTAAAGAAGTTTTTTATTTTTTATTTAATGTTCAAAATTATTTATTTACTTAATCATACTTAATTTTGATTTATTTATATATTAAATTATATTTTATAGATATGAATAATTAATTAATTTTCTTATCTTATCATGCATGTTTCTCTAGGTTATGAAAAATGTCAGAATTAACATATTATATCAAATTTTGTCTTCAAACACTGAATTGAGACTGAATATGATACAATTATAATATTTTGTTGCTTATCATTCGCACCAAACGAGTCCTTAATAAAATAACTGAACTCCTCATTCCCTTATAAAGTTACAATATAATATTAAACATTTAGACTTGACATAAATATATAAGTTTCAAAGATCCACCCATATTCTTTGGTGGTGGTAAACTTCAATGTCCAATTCAAAGCATTTACTAATTTCACTCATATTTCACAACGTAAATTGTAAATCAATTTAACGGTGATCAGTCAATAAAGAGTATTAAGCATAGACATTAGATAAATAACCTAAAACAATCGATTAAACCATCATTTACATCAAAGAGTACAAGATTGTTCTTAAGATCAAATAGTCATCCGTCACAAAAAGGCTGTTTAGCTACTCATAACTCAATTAAAATAATAACAAGGTTTGAAAAATAATACATGAATCATACAAGAAAACAAGCGGACTTCAAGTATAAAAGACTCCTACACGACTTCGTAGAGACTATGCATATATATTATTTAACATAATTTTAGCATTTATATTTAAATTTTTTCTTGCACAATCATGCCACGATACGACATAATCGCACCACTTGTGAGAGAGGTGAGGTGAAAGATAGTGCAAAGAGGAGGTCACCGTGAATGAAAATTTTGCATTTTATTAGAAAGAGAGAGAGAGAGAGAGAGAGAGAGAGAGAGAGAGAGAGAGAGAGAGAGAGAGAGAGAGAGAGAGAGAGAGAGAGCTTGTCTAGATATAAGTGGCTAAATGGATTTCTTTTTAGGGAGGTGAAGAATGATGAAGAAACATATTTCTTGCATCATCTTTGGTTAAACGATGATATGTTGAGAGATAAGTTTAGTATATTGTATGTGATTGCTTTAGATAAAGAGGCTACACTGGTTGATATGTGCTGATAAGGGTAAGAGGTGAATAATGGTTGTTGGAGGTGGATACATTATTTGTTTATTTAGTAAGAAAGATTTATTTAGTTATAGAAAACACTTTCTCTTCTATTTCTCTCTTCTATTAGTAACAAACATTAGTTAAAAAAAGAACACCAATGAGAAATATAAATGTTAGAAAGGAAAAAAAAGAGAATGATAGCTATTAATTTGTAATTGTTGCCATCAATAATCATATTTTAGAAAAAAATAATATAAAAAGTGTAGTTTAATAATTCTGACAAGGATTTCTCTTTCAATTCGATTTTAATCATAGCCTTACAATGTGTTATCTTTTGTAAAAAAAACGTCTTAAGTTTTCATGTTTGTATGTCAAAGGTATTAATTTAGAAAACAGTCTTAAGTTTTCAAAAATTTTGTATGATTAACTACAATTTAACTTAAATAAAAAAAGTACAGATACTATTTTGTTATGGTTTAACCATGACAAATATTTTAAAGTATTTTTTTAATCATGTTAAATTTTAAGCCACGTGCATGAGTCTGTCTTGCATATTTAAAAAAACTATTCGATTTACATTAAAAAAAGAAAATAAGAGGTATACAATTATTTTTCATATTAAGAAATACTTAGATTGTAAGTCAAAAAATTACTAAGAGGTAGAAAGAATTTAACGTAGTTGAGATATTTGGGACATATAGAACCAGAAAATCATGTTCCTTGGTAAGAAAACACGCATTTGAACCAAAGATACCTTAAATTTTAACTTATATTAACTAGAAAATAAATCAAGTTTCAAAGTAGTACTATTAATTAAAAACAGAGAAAATAATGGAGATAAAGAAAACAATCAAGAATATGTTAGAATTAATAATTAATAATTCAATTCCAAACGTCTTGCACATGAAGTACACATATATTTTCTCTTAATCGTATAACACATAGGCAAAAAACAAAACCTCCATTGCATCTCAACATCCATAACTTTAATTTTTCCACCACAATAAGGACAAGAACCATATGCTTGTCGTGTTCCCAATTGCTTCTCTTCTCCATCACACACATAAGAAAACCACATTTTTCTTCTACTATATTTGTTCTTAGATTTCACTTCTGTTGTTGTTTGAAATATATTGGTTTTTATTGTGGTTGAGCTCCTTTGCTTAGATTTAGTAACAATTATGAAAGAACGATCCATCAACTAAACTTTATTTATACGTTACAACAATGTGTTGTGATTGTTGTTGGTCAAACAACAAAAAATGGGTGGACAAAATGTGTCATTTGTTATTTGTTATTTTGTTATTTTGTGATATATAGGTGTATTTTCAATATTTTTAAAAGTTTATACAATTAATAAGTAAGAGAGAGATAAACTCATCGGTATACGATGTCAAATGCGATTTCTAAAATTAAATGTTCAAAAAACATTTAAATAAATAATATATTCCCTTTGTTTGATTATTTCAACTTCTCTTTCTATTCAACTTCACTAGTATTTTTTTAATGAAAAGAATGTTTACATAAAGACTTAAAAGTCTTAAAGAATTCATGGAAATTTTATGATAATGACGGTGTAAGTTTATTCTTAATGAAAAGTTAGGAAATGGTAAGGAGACATAGATTTTGACCATCTTCTGTACTTCAATTGGGAAAATATTCTCTCAAGTACAAAGAGAAGAGTGGGCTGCATCGACAAGAGGCACCAATCAAAATTTGCGATTAAATAATACGAGTATAATAGGAAAAAAAGCATAAAAAAGAAATAGAGAACCAAAACAAAAAGAAAGATTTATTCGCCAACCAACCACCAAAAGACAAAAAAACACATCAACAGCTGCCACACCATTAAGAGAAAAACAGGTTATATATTTTTCACATCCAATAGTCAACAAGCAGTATATGTCTTTCTCATCATTTATTTGGTCTCAAAAAAATATCTTATTTGAATTGTGTAGTGACAATTACCCGACAATTTCTCCAGATTGTTGCAAGTAATATCGTGGTGATGACCGTTAAAAATAACTATAGTTTGACTTAGATATTTTGAAATAAAATTTAAATTTAATAAATAAAATTTAAAAAATATTAAAACATATTTAAATAATTTTTTTAAAAATTCATTAATATTACTAGATAACTAAATTCAATTAAAAAAAGAGTCTAAAATTAATAAGTAGTTCTATTATGTAGATTGGATATGTTATATAATGAAATATATTAAATATAAATCAAAAAACTACCGTTATAATATATTATGTTATTTTTTTTTTATATATTTTTGTAATAATTTTATTTTTAAATTTCAAAAGTTTAGTAAAGAAGTTTTTTATTTTTTATTTAATGTTCAAAATTATTTATTTACTGAATCATACTTAATTTTGATTTATTTATATATTAAATTATATTTTATAGATATGAATAATTAATTAATTTTCTTATGTTATCATGCATGTTTCTTTAGGATATGAAAATGTCAGAATTAGCATATTATATCATACTTTGTCTTCAAACATTGAATTGAGACTGAATATGATACAATTATAATATTTTGTCGCTTATCATGCGCACCAAACGAGTCTTTAATAACTTAAATGAACTCCTCATTCCCTTATAATGTTACAATATAATATTAAACATTTAGACTTGACATAAATATATAAGTTTCAAAGATCCACCCATATTCTTTGGTGGTGGTAAACTTCAATGTCTAATTGAAAGCGTTTACTAATTTCACTCATATTTCACAAAGTAAATTGTAAATAAATTTAACGGTGATATGTCAATAAAGAGTATTAAGCATAGACATTAGATAAATAACCTAAAACAATCGATTAAACCATCATTTACATCAAAGAGTACAAGATTTCTTTTAAGATCAAATACTCATCCGTCACAAAAAAGGTGTTTAGCTTCTCATAACTCAATTAAAATAATAACAAGGTTTGAAAAATAATACATGAATCATACAAGAAAACAAGCGGACTTCAAGTCTAAAAAGACTCCTACAAGACTTCGTTGAGACTATGCAATTATATTATTTCACATAATTTTAGCATTTATATTTAGATTTTTTCTCGCACAATCATGCCACGATATGACATAATCGCACCACTTGTGAGAGAGGTGAGGTGAAAGATAGTGCAAACAGGAGATCACCGTGAATGGAAATTTTGCATTTTATTAGAGAGAGAGAGAGAGAGAGAGAGAGAGAGAGAGAGAGAGAGAGAGAGAGAGAGAGAGAGAGAGAGAGAGAGAGAGAGAGAGAGAGAAAGAGCGTGTCTAGATATAAGTCGCTCAATGAATTTATTTTTAGGGAGGTGAAGAATGATGAAGAAGCATATTTCTTGCACGATGTTTGGTTAAACGATGATTTGTTGAGAGATAAGTTTAATATGTTGTATGTGATTGCTTTAGATATAGAGGCTACACTGGTTGATATATGCTGATAAGGGTAAGAGGTGAATAATGGTCGTTGGAGGTGGATACATTATTTGTTTATTTAGTAAGAAAGATTTATTTAGTTATAGAAAACATTTACTCTTCTATTTCTCTCTTCTATTAGTAACAAAGATTAGTTAAAAAAAGCACACCAATGAGAAATATAAATATAAGAAAGGAATAAAAGTGAATGGAAGCTATTAGTTTGTAATTGTTGCCATCAACAATCATATTTTAGAAAAAAATAATATAAAAAGTGTAGTTTAATAATTCTGACAAGGATTTCTCTTTCAGTTCGATTTTAATTATAGCCTTACATTGTTGTATCTTTTGTTAAAAGTAACGTCTTAAGTTTTCATGTTTGCACTTCGAAGGTATTAATTTAGAAAACCGTCTTAAGTTTTCAAAAAATTTGTATGATTAACTACAATTTAACTTTAGTAAAAAAGTACAGATACTATTTTTCTATGGTTTAACCATGACAAATATTTTAAAGTATTTTTTTAATCATGTTAAATTTTAAGCCATGTGCATGAGTCTGTCTTGCACATTTAAAAAAACTTTTCGATTTACATTAAAACAAGAAAATAAGAGTTATACAATTATTTTTCATATTAAGAAGTAATTAGATTGGAAGTCAAAAAATAACTAAGAGGTAGAAATAATTTAACGTGCTTGAGATATTTGGGACATATATAACCAGACAATCACGTTCCTTGGTATGAAAACACGCATTAGAACCAAAGATACCTTAAATTTTAACTTATATTAACTAGAAAATAAAGCAAGTTTCAAAGTAGTACTATTAATTAAAACAGAGAAAATAATGAAGATAAAGAAAAGAATCAAGAATATGTTTGAATTAATAATTAATAACTCAATTCCAAACGTCTAGCACATGAAGTACACAAATATTTTCTCTTAATCGTATAACACATAGGCAAAAAACAAAACCTCCATTGCATCTCAACATCCATAACTTTAATTTTTCCACCACAATAAGGACAACAACCATATGCTTGTCGTGTTCCCAATTGCTTCTCTTCTCCATCGCACACATAAGAAAACCACATTTTTCTTTTACTATATTTGTTCTTAGATTTCACTTCTGTTGTTTAAAATATATTGGTTTTTATTGTGGTCGAGCTCCTTTGCTTAGATTTAATAACAATTTTGAAAGAACGATCCATTAACTGCACTCTATTTATACGTTACAACAATGTGTTGTGATTGTTGTTGGTCAAACAACGAAAAATGGGTGGACAAAATGTGTCATTTGTTATTTGTTATTTTGGTTTTTGTTATTTTGTTATTTTGTGATATATAGGTGTATTTTCAATATTTGTAAAAGTTTATACAATTAATAAGCAAGAGAGAGATAAACTCATCGGTATACGGTGTCAAATGCGATTTCTAAAATTAAATGTTCAAATAACATTTAAATAAATATTATATTCCCTTTATTTTATTATTTCAACTTCTTTTTCTATACCACTTCACTAGTATTTTTTTGAATGAAAAGAATGTTTAAATAAAGACTTAAATGTCTCAAAGAATTCATGGAAATTTTATGATAATGACGGTGTAAGTTTATTCTTAATGAAAAGTTAGGTAATGGTAAGGAGACATGGATTTTGACCATCTTCTGTACTTCAATTGGGAAAATATTCTCTCAAGTACAAAGAGCAGAGTGGGCTGCATCGACAAGAGGCACCAAACAAACTTTGCGATTAAATAATACGAGTATAATAGGAAAAAAATCATAAAAAAGAATTAGAGAACCAAAACAAAAAAAAGATTTATTTGTTAGAACAAGAAATATTCTGATCAATATTCTTAGTTTTGATGATAACATTATGTATGAATTTTGTATAAGAGAGTGTGGTACTCTAATTATTCATGTTTTCCATTTCGGGAAAAGTATAAAAGAGTATGCACAAATCAGCGTTCAGAAGCACTGACCCAGAAGTTCTGTATGGTTTCATAACCACATGATCTGCCAAGACATCAGAAGATGGTCCTGCAGAATCAGAACATGAACTGGAAAGCATCAGAAGATGGCAGTCAGAAGCAAAGCTCTGAAGCTCTGATGGTATCACGCTTAAAGCACTTCAAAATCTGAAGACAGAAGTTGCAACTGCACCAAAGCTGAAGACTCTGATATTCAAACGTCTATTCTACACATTCTGAGTCCAGAAGAAAGTACAAGTACAAAAGGCTATAACGTCAAATCTCTGACTAACAAAAGGAACGTTAGAAGCTACAAAAGGCAAAGTCAGTAAAAGCAGTGAAAGCATGGCTCGAGGTAGTTGAAAAAAGTGTGAAACATTAAATGCAGCATTGTACTATTCACGCAAAGCATTAAATTCTCCCAACGGTCATTTCCTCTCAGCGCCTATAAATAGAAGTTGTGATTCAGAAGCAGCAACAACACTCTTGCGCAAACTTACCAAAACGCTGTCAAACTGAAATCAAGAAAAGCAAAGAAGAACTTCATCTTCAACCTCACAACTTTGTAATATTTTAGTGAGTGTTACGAACTAGAACTGAAGAGAAATATCACTTGGTGATTACAGCTTTATTAGAAGCAAACTAAACTCTTGTAATATTTATTTTACATTGATTTAAAAGGATTTCCTAGAGTGATCAAGTTGTGATCTTGTAGACTCTAGAAGACTTAGAGGGTATATAAGTGGAGAACCATTGTAATTAGTTTGATTAGTGGATTAAATCCTCAGTTGAGGTAAATCACATTGTCAGGGGTGGACTGGAGTAGTTTGGTTAACAACGAACCAAGATAAAAATAATTGTGTTCTTTATTTTTATCTACCATTTATGAGAAGTTACACTTATTCAATCACCCCCTTTCTAAGTGTTTTTCACTCCTTCATTATTCGCTAACCAACCACCAAAAGACAAAAAAACACATCAACAGCTGCCACACCATTAAGAGAAAAACAGGTTATATATTTTTCACATCCAATAGTTAACATGCAGTATATGTCTTTCTCATCATTTATTTGGTCTCATAAAAATATCTTATTTGAATTGTGTAGTGACAATTATCTGACAATTTCTCCAGATTGTTGCAAGTAATATCGTGGTGAAGACCGTTAAAAATAAATATAGTTTGACTTAGATTTTTCAAAATAAAATTTAAATTTAATAAATAAATAAATTTAAAAATAATAAAACATATTTAAATAAATTTTATAAAAATTCATTAACATTACTAGATATCTACGTTCAATTAAAAAAGAGAGTCTAAAATAAATAAGTAGTTCTATTATGTAGACTGGATATGTTATATAATGAAATATATTAAATATAAGTCACAAAACTACCGTTATAATAAATTATGTTTATTTTTTTATATATTTTAGTTATACTTTTATTTTTAAATTTCAAAATTTTAGTAAAGAAGTTTTTTATTTTTTATTTAATGTTCAAAATTATTTATTTACTTAATCATACTTAATTTTGATTTATTTTTATATTAAATTATATTTTATAGATATGAATAATTAATTAATTTTCTTATCTTATCATGCATGTTTCTCTAGGTTATGAAAAATGTCAGAATTAACATATTATATCAAATTTTGTCTTCAAACACTGAATTGAGACTGAATATGATACAATTATAATATTTTGTTGCTTATCATTCGCACCAAACGAGTCCTTAATAAAATAACTGAACTCCTCATTCCCTTATAAAGTTACAATATAATATTAAACATTTAGACTTGACATAAATATATAAGTTTCAAAGATCCACCCATATTCTTTGGTGGTGGTAAACTTCAATGTCCAATTCAAAGCATTTACTAATTTCACTCATATTTCACAACGTAAATTGTAAATCAATTTAACGGTGATCAGTCAATAAAGAGTATTAAGCATAGACATTAGATAAATAACCTAAAACAATCGATTAAACCATCATTTACATCAAAGAGTACAAGATTGTTCTTAAGATCAAATAGTCATCCGTCACAAAAAGGCTGTTTAGCTACTCATAACTCAATTAAAATAATAACAAGGTTTGAAAAATAATACATGAATCATACAAGAAAACAAGCGGACTTCAAGTATAAAAGACTCCTACACGACTTCGTAGAGACTATGCATATATATTATTTAACATAATTTTAGCATTTATATTTAAATTTTTTCTTGCACAATCATGCCACGATACGACATAATCGCACCACTTGTGAGAGAGGTGAGGTGAAAGATAGTGCAAAGAGGAGGTCACCGTGAATGAAAATTTTGCATTTTATTAGAAAGAGAGAGAGAGAGAGAGAGAGAGAGAGAGAGAGAGAGAGAGAGAGAGAGAGAGAGAGAGAGAGAGAGAGAGAGAGAGAGCTTGTCTAGATATAAGTGGCTAAATGGATTTCTTTTTAGGGAGGTGAAGAATGATGAAGAAACATATTTCTTGCATCATCTTTGGTTAAACGATGATATGTTGAGAGATAAGTTTAGTATATTGTATGTGATTGCTTTAGATAAAGAGGCTACACTGGTTGATATGTGCTGATAAGGGTAAGAGGTGAATAATGGTTGTTGGAGGTGGATACATTATTTGTTTATTTAGTAAGAAAGATTTATTTAGTTATAGAAAACACTTTCTCTTCTATTTCTCTCTTCTATTAGTAACAAACATTAGTTAAAAAAAGAACACCAATGAGAAATATAAATGTTAGAAAGGAAAAAAAAGAGAATGATAGCTATTAATTTGTAATTGTTGCCATCAATAATCATATTTTAGAAAAAAATAATATAAAAAGTGTAGTTTAATAATTCTGACAAGGATTTCTCTTTCAATTCGATTTTAATCATAGCCTTACAATGTGTTATCTTTTGTAAAAAAAACGTCTTAAGTTTTCATGTTTGTATGTCAAAGGTATTAATTTAGAAAACAGTCTTAAGTTTTCAAAAATTTTGTATGATTAACTACAATTTAACTTAAATAAAAAAAGTACAGATACTATTTTGTTATGGTTTAACCATGACAAATATTTTAAAGCATTTTTTTAATCATGTTAAATTTTAAGCCACGTGCATGAGTCTGTCTTGCATATTTAAAAAAACTATTCGATTTACATTAAAAAAAGAAAATAAGAGGTATACAATTATTTTTCATATTAAGAAATACTTAGATTGTAAGTCAAAAAATTACTAAGAGGTAGAAAGAATTTAACGTAGTTGAGATATTTGGGACATATAGAACCAGAAAATCATGTTCCTTGGTAAGAAAACACGCATTTGAACCAAAGATACCTTAAATTTTAACTTATATTAACTAGAAAATAAATCAAGTTTCAAAGTAGTACTATTAATTAAAAACAGAGAAAATAATGGAGATAAAGAAAACAATCAAGAATATGTTAGAATTAATAATTAATAATTCAATTCCAAACGTCTTGCACATGAAGTACACATATATTTTCTCTTAATCGTATAACACATAGGCAAAAAACAAAACCTCCATTGCATCTCAACATCCATAACTTTAATTTTTCCACCACAATAAGGACAAGAACCATATGCTTGTCGTGTTCCCAATTGCTTCTCTTCTCCATCACACACATAAGAAAACCACATTTTTCTTCTACTATATTTGTTCTTAGATTTCACTTCTGTTGTTGTTTGAAATATATTGGTTTTTATTGTGGTTGAGCTCCTTTGCTTAGATTTAGTAACAATTATGAAAGAACGATCCATCAACTGCACTTTATTTATACGTTACAACAATGTGTTGTGATTGTTGTTGGTCAAACAACAAAAAATGGGTGGACAAAATGTGTCATTTGTTATTTGTTATTTTGTTTTTTGTTATTTTGTTATTTTGTGATATATAGGTGTATTTTCAATATTTTTAAAAGTTTATACAATTAATAAGTAAGAGAGAGATAAACTCATCGGTATACGATGTCAAATGCGATTTCTAAAATTAAATGTTCAAATAACATTTAAATAAATAATATATTCCCTTTGTTTGATTATTTCAACTTCTCTTTCTATTCAACTTCACTAGTATTTTTTTAATGAAAAGAATGTTTACATAAAGACTTAAAAGTCTTAAAGAATTCATGGAAATTTTATGATAATGATGGTGTGAGTTTATTCTTAATGAAAAGTTAGGAAATGGTAAGGAGACATAGATTTTGACCATCTTCTGTACTTCAATTGGGAAAATATTCTCTCAAGTACAAAGAGAAGAGTGGGCTGCATCGACAAGAGGCACCAATCAAAATTTGCGATTAAATAATACGAGTATAATAGGAAAAAAAATCATAAAAAAAGAAATAGAGAACCAAAACAAAAAGATTTATTCGCCAACCAACCACCAAAAGACAAAAAAACACATCAACAGCTGCCACACCATTAAGAGAAAAACAGGTTACATATTTTTCACATCCAATAGTCAACAAGCAGTATATGTCTTTCTCATCATTTATTTGGTCTCAAAAAAATATTTTATTTGAATTGTGTAGTGACAATTATCCGACAATTTCTCCAGATTGTTGCAAGTAATATCGTGGTGAAGACCGTTAAAAATAACTATAGTTTGACTTAGATATTTTGAAATAAAATTTAAATTTAATAAATAAAAAAATTTAAAAAATATTAAAACATATTTAATTAATTTTTTTTTAAATTCATTAATATTACTAGATAACTAAATTCAATTAAAAAAAGAGTCTTAAATTAATAAGTAGTTCTATTATGTAGATTGGATATGTTATATAATGAAATATATTAAATATAAATCAAAAAACTACCGTTATAATATATTATTTTTTTTTATATATTTTTGTAATAATTTTATTTTTAAATTCCAAAATTTTAGTAAAGAAGTTTTTTATTTTTTATTTAATGTTCAATATTATTTATTTACTGAATCATACTTAATTTTGATTTATTTATATATTAAATTATATTTTATAGATATGAATAATTAATTAATTTTCTTATGTTATCATGAATGTTTCTTTAGGATATGAAAATGTCAGAATTAACATATTATATCATACTTTGTCTTCAAACATTGGATTGAGACTGAATATGATACAATTATAATATTTTGTCGCTTATCATGCGCACCAAACGAGTCTTTAATAAATTAAATGAACTCCTCATTCCCTTATAATGTTACAATATAATATTAAACATTTAGACTTGACATAAATATATATAAGTTTCAAAGATCCACCCATATTCTTTGGTGGTGGTAAACTTCAATGTCTAATTGAAAGCGTTTACTAATTTCACTCATATTTCACAAAGTAAATTGTAAATCAATTTAACGGTGATCTGTCAATAAAGAGTATTAAGCATAGACATTAGATAAATAACCTAAAACAATCGATTAAACCATCATTTACATCAAAGAGTACAAGATTTCTTTTAAGATCAAATACTCATCCGTCACAAAAAAGGTGTTTAGCTTCTCATAACTCAATTAAAATAATAACAAGGTTTGAAAAATAATACATGAATCATACAAGAAAACAAGCGGACTTCAAGTCTAAAAAGACTCCTACAAGACTTCGTTGAGACTACGCAATTATATTATTTCACATAATTTTAGCATTTATATTTAGATTTTTTCTCGCACAATCATGCCACGATACGACATAATCGCACCACTTGTGAGAGAGGTGAGGTGAAAGATAGTGCAAATAGGAGATCACCGTGAATGGAAATTTTGCATTTTATTAGAGAGAGAGAGAGAGAGAGAGAGTGAGAGAGAGAGAGAAAGAGCGTGTCTAGATATAAGTCGCTCAATGGATTTATTTTTAGGGAGTTGAAGAATGATGAAGAAACATATTTCTTGCATGATGTTTGGTTAAACGATGATTTGTTGAGAGATAAGTTTAATATGTTGTATGTGATTGCTTTAGATATAGAGGCTACACTGGTTGATATATGCTGATAAGGGTAAGAGGTGAATAATGGTCGTTGGAGGTGGATACATTATTTGTTTATTTAGTAAGAAAGATTTATTTAGTTATAGAAAACACTTACTCTTCTATTTCTCTCTTCTACTAGTAACAAAGATTAGTTAAAAAAAGCACACCAATGAGAAATATTAATATAAGAAAGGAATAAAAGTGAATGGAAGCTATTAGTTTGTAATTGTTGCCATCAACAATCATATTTTAGAAAAAAATAATATAAAAAGTGTAGTTTAATAATTCTGACAAGGATTTCTCTTTCAGTTCGATTTTAATTATAGCCTTACATTGTTGTATCTTTTGTTAAAAGAAACGTCTTAAGTTTTCATGTTTGCACTTCGAAGGTATTAATTTAGAAAACCGTCTTAAGTTTTCAAAAAATTTGTATGATTAACTACAATTTAACTTTAGTAAAAAAAGTACAGATACTATTTTTTTATGGTTTAACCATGAAAAATATTTTAAAGTATTTTTTTAATCATGTTAAATTTTAAGCCATGTGCATGAGTCTGTAGAAAGAATTTAACGTAGTTGTGATATTTGGTAATATAGAACCAGATAATCATGTTCGTTGGTAAGAAAACACGCATTTGAACCAAAGATACCTTAAATTTTAACTTATATTAACTAGAAAATAAATCAAGTTTCAAAGTAGTACTATTAATTAAAAACAGAGAAAATAATGGAGATAAAGAAAACAATCCAGAATATGTTTGAAATAATAATTAATAATTCAATTCCAAACGTCTAGCACATGAAGTACACATATATTTTCTCTTAATCGTATAACACATAGGCAAAAAACAAAATCTCCATTGCATCTCAACATCCATAACTTTAATTTTTCCACCACAATAAGGACAAGAACCATATGCTTGTCGTGTTCCCAATTGCTTCTCCTCTCCATCCCACACATAAGAAAACCACATTTTTCTTCTACTATATTTGTTCTTAGATTTCACTTCTGTTGTTTGAAATATATTGGTTTTTATTGTGGTCGAGCTCCTTTGCTTAGATTTAATAACAATTTTGAAAGAACGATCCATTAACTGCACTCTATTTATACGTTACAACAATGTGTTGTGATTGTTGTTGGTCAAACAACGAAAAATGGGTGGACAAAATGTGTCATTTGTTATTTGTTATTTTGTTTTTTGTTATTTTGTTATTTTGTGATATATAGGTGTATTTTCAATATTTGTAAAAGTTTATACAATTAATAAGCAAGAGAGAGATAAACTCATCGGTATACGGTGTCAAATGCGATTTCTAAAATTAAATGTTCAAATAACATTTAAATAAATATTATATTCCCTTTGTTTTATTATTTCAACTTCTTTTTCTATACCACTTCACTAGTATTTTTTTGAATGAAAAGAATGTTTACATAAAGACTTAAATGTCTCAAAGAATTCATGGAGATTTTATGATAATGACGGTGTAAGTTTATTCTTAATGAAAAGTTAGGAAATGGAAAGGAGACATAGATTTTGACCATCTTCTGTACTTCAATTGGGAAAATATTCTCTCAAGTACAAAGAGCAGAGTGGGCTGCATCGACAAGAGGCACCAATCAAACTTTGCGATTAACTAATACGAGTATAATAGGAAAAAAATAATAAAAATGAAATAGAGAACCAAAACAAAAAGAAAGATTTATTCGCCAACAAACCACCAAAAGACAAAAAAACACATCAACAGCTGCCACACCATTAAGAGAAAAACAGGTTATATATGTTTTTCACATCTAATAGTTAACATGCAGTATTTGTCTTTCTCATCATTTATTTGGTCTCATAAAAATATCTTATTTGAGTTGTGTAGTGACAATTATCTGACAAATTCTCCAGATTGGTGCAAGTAATATCGTGGTGAATAACGTTAAAAATTAATTTAGTTTGACTTAGATTTTTTGAAATAAAATTTAAATTTAATAAATAAAAAAATTTTAAAATAAAAAAATATATTTAAATAAATTTTATAAAATTCATTAGCATTACTAGATATCTTAATTCAATTAAAAAAAAGAGTCTAAAATAAATACTTAGTTCTATTATGTAGATTGGATATGTTATATAATGAAATATATTAAATATAAATCACAAAACTACCGTTATTATAAATTATGCTTATTTTTTCTGTATATTTTAGTAATAATTTTTTTTTTAAATTTCATAATTTTAGTAAAGAAGTTTTTTATTTTTTTTTTAATGTTCAAAATTATTTATTTACATAATCATACTTAATTTTGGTTTTTTTATATATTAAATTATATTTTATAGATATGAATAATTTATTTATTTTCTTATCTTATCATGCATGTTTCTATAGGATATGAAAAATGTCAGAATTAGCATATCATATCATACTTTGTCTTCAAACACTAGACTGAGACTGAATATGGTACAACTATAATATTTTGTCGCTTATCATGCGCACCAAACGAGTCTTTAATAAATTAAATGAACTCCTCATTCCCTTATAAAGTTACAATATAATATTAAACATTTAGACTTGACATAAATATATAAGTTTCAAAGATCCACACATATTCTTTGGTGGTGGTAAACTTCAATGTCTAATTCAAAGCGTTTACTAATTTCACTCATATTTCACAAAGTAAATTGTAAATCAGTTTAACGGTGATCAGTCAATAAAGAGTATTAAGCATAGACATTAGATAAATAACCTAAAATAATTGATTAAACCATCATTTACTTCAAAGAGTACAAGATTGTTTTTAAGATCAAACACTCATCCGTCACAAAAAGGGTGTTTAGCTACTTATAATTCAATTAAAATAATAACAAGGTTTGAAAAATAATACATGAATCGCACAAGAAAACAAGTTGTCTTCTAGTATAAAAAGACTCCTACATGACTTCGTAGAGACTACTCAAATATATTATTTAACATAATTTTAGCATTTATATTTATATTTTTTCTCGCACAATCATGCCACGATACGACATAATCGCACCACTTGTGAGAGAGGTGAGGTGAAAGATAGTGCAAAAAGAAGGTCACCGTGAATGGACATTTTGCATTTTATTAGAGAGAGAGAAAGAGAGAGAGAGAGAGAGAGAGAGAGAGAGAGAGAGAGAGAGCTTGTCTAGAGATAAGTGGCTCAATGGATTTCTGTTTAAGGAGGTGAAGAATGATGAATGTACATATTTATTGCACGATCTTTAGTTACACGATGATTTGTTGAGAGATAAGTTTAATCTGTTGTATGTGATTGCTTTAGATAAAGAGGCTACACTGGTTGGTATGTGCTGATAAGGGAAAGAGGTGAATAATGGTTGTTAGAGGTGAATAATGGTTGTTAGAGGTGAATAATGGTTGTTAGAGGTGGATACATTATTTGTTTAATTAGTAAGAAAGATTTATTTAGTTATAGAAAACACTTTCTCTTCTATTTCTCTCTTCTAATAGTAATAAAGATTAGTTAAAAAAAGCACACCAATGAGAAATTTAAATATAAGAAAGGAACAAAATATAATGGTAGCTATTAGTTTGTAATTTTTGCCATCAACAATCATATTTTAGAAAAAATAATATAAAAAGTGTAGTTTAATAATTCTGACAAGGATTTCTCTTTCAATTTGATTTTAATTATAGCCTTACAATGTTGTATCATTTGTTAAAAAAAATCATCTTAAGTTTTCATGTTTGCATGTCGAAGATATTAATTTAGAAAATCGTCTTAAGTTTTCAAAATTTTGTATGATTAACTACAATTTAACTTTAGTAAAAAAAGTACAGATACTATTTTGTTATGGTTTAACCATGACAAATATTTTAGAAAATTTCTTTAGCCACCTCCCTATGGGGGGTCACCCCCAGCGAAAATTCCAAAATACCCCTGCTTCGGAAGTTCATTTCCGAAAGCGTCTTTTTTTGAAAAAATTGACTTATTTCGGAAGTTCATTTCCGAAAACATTATTTCGGAAGTTCACTTCCGAAATACTGCGATTTCTGCAGATTTATCAAAACACTCCCCCTCCCCCAATCATTTACCCTAAATCAAAACAAAAAGTGGCAAAGACGAAAATTTGTGCAAACAGAATTCCAAAGCTGCATCAAGGCTCCAATCACACTGCTAAACAACATTCAAAAGCCCTCAATCCTAACACTTTGTAAGTTTTGAAATTTTTAGATCTATTATTCAAATGCATGTTATTTAGGGTTTTAATTGCATAAATGATATATGGTTAGGTTGTTAGTAGTATTTAGGTTGTTTAGAAGCATTTTGATTTGGTTTGAAGTTTGGTTTAGAGGTCTGCCATGGAAGTTGCAGAAAACTCCATCGCAGGGGTGTTTCGGAAGTTCATTTCCGAAAACACCTCCATCCTAGTTTTCGGAAATGAACTTCCGAAATGTATAAGAAGTTCAATTTTTTTTGTTTTTTATTTTGTCTCGCATATTAATCGATTTCAATTGTTTACAGGAACATGTCAGACAATCAACCAGCACGCAGGACTGCGTCTTCTAGAGAGGGTAGGGAGTGTCCGTTTTAATTTGCAAGTACTTTATTTTTAACGCCTTTGTTTATTGTGCCTGTTTCTTTGAAGTTTGTGTCCCTTTCTTCTTTTATAAAAGGAGGTCTCATGGACCTTTCTTTCTTCATTTTTACGCAGGAATGGGTGGCGCTAAGGGAAGAAAGGGTTCTTCAAAGAAGGAGGTGAAGGAGGTGAAGGAGGTGAAGGAGAAGAAGAAGGTTTTGACTGGTTCTGCTTCTCGTCCCCTGGGGGTCCATGGCTCGGACGTGCAGACTCAGTCTTCAGGCGTGATCAACGCTGATGGTTCTGATACTGAGTGGGATGAGGATTGGTATAATTATCTTCATTCGGAGGAGTTCGCTCGTCGGGAAGAATAACGTGTTTTTATTTTGTTTGATGTGTATTTTGTAACGCTCGTCGGGCAGAATAACGTGTTTTTGTTTTGTTTGACGTGTTTTGTTTTGTTTTGTTCTGATTTCGGATTGTATCGCACAGTGTTTTTGTATTGGATTTATCATCTTAGTTTTTGGATTGTTCTAATTTTAATACGTAAGCCTTCTAAGACGGTTACCTTCTAAGAAATGTGGTAACACTTTCCTACTTAAAAGCCTACGTAACAAAAATTGGGAAGCTCCACAGCCACGCCCTATTTAAAAGAATAAAAAACCTTTTGAAATCTCGAAGTTCCCTTTTCCTTCTCCCCACCACTCTCAGACGGTTAACTTCTAAAACACTTTCCTATTTAAAAGCTTCTCACCCATTTTTCTTTCAAAATATCCCAAATCATTTTCGATCCTAAGTCTTCTTCTTTGCTTTAACGTTTTCTATCTCTTGTTACTGCTTTCATCACAATGTCTCGCCGCGGTGGAGGAAATCATCCCGAAAATCGCCGGAGTCAACCATCTCCTGCACATTCTCAACAATCATCCATCAATGCTGCAGGATCAGGCCGTGGTGGTGGTGGCCGTGGCTCTCGCGGTGGACGTACCTCCAATCCTTCTTCCTCCGGACATCCACCTCCTCCGTCATATGCTCCGGCCCCGGTTACCTCTCCTCCATCTGTTGTTGCAGCTCCGGTTGTTCGTCCATCTGTTTCAGCGCCGTTTGTTCCATCTGTCGCAGCGCCGGTTGCTTCCTTGAGTTCGGCTCTGATCTCCATCGAGAGCCTGACTGCCGAAGTTAAACAGAAGGCTACTCTAGAGTCGGCTCCGTCGTCTCAGAAGGAAAATTGGGAAGGAAAATTGGGAAGGAAAATTCAAGTTCGTGCTAATCATTTTCAGTTGCGAGTGGCTGATAAGGATCTACACCACTATGATGTAAGTATAGTTTGCTCATAAGTTTTTTGTTGTTGTTTATTATGTTGGTAAGTTACAATGTGGTATGGATTTCAAGAGGATCAGGACTTTCTAACCTGTTGCAGCGTCTCCTCCATCGTCTTCATCCGATTAAATAAAGCGAATCGTTCTTGTTTGTTATTTTTCTTCTGTCCATACCTTTTTTCGGAAGTGCATTTCCGAATTCCTCCAAGGGGGGTGAGTTCGGAGATGAACTTCCGAAACACCACATTTTCTGAAAATGTAACTTTATTTCGGAGATGCATCTCCGAAATCAATATTTTATATTTAAAAAAACACGTTTTCGGAAGTTCATTTCCGAAAACACCTTTTTTTCAAAAAAAAGTACCTTTTCGGAAATGAACTTCCGAAACAAGGGGTAGTGTTGTAAATTCACCAGGGGTGAGCAAGAAGGTTAGGAGGTGGGTGAAGAAATTCTCATATTTTAAAGTATTTTTTTAATCATGTTAAATTTTAAGCCATGTGCCTGACTTTGTCTTGCACATTTAAAAAAACTTATCGATTTACATTAAAAAAGGAAAATAAGAGCTATACAATTATTTTTCATATTAAGAAGTGCTTAGATTGTAAGTCAAAAAATAACTAAGAGGTAGAAAGAATTTAACGTAGTTGAGATATTTGGGACATATAGAACCAGACAATCATGTTCCTTGGTAAGAAAACTCGCATTTGAACCAAACATACCTTAAATTTTAACTTATATTAAATAGAAAATAAAGCAAGTTTCAAAGTAGTACTATTAATTAAAAACAGAGAAAATAATGAAGATAAAGAAAACAATCAAGAATATGTTTGAATTAATAATTAATAATTCAATTCCAAACGTCTAGCACATGATGTACACATATATTTTCTCTTAATCGTATAACACATAGGCAAAAAACAAAACCTCCATTGCATCTCAACATCCATAACTTTAATTTTTCCACCACAATAAGGACAAGAACCATATGCTTGTCGTGTTCCCAATTGCTTCTCTTCTCCATCCCACACATAAGAAAACCACATTTTTCTTCTACTTTATTTGTTCTTAGATTTCACTTCTGTTGTTGTTTGAAATTGTCATACCCTAAATTTGTCCTACCCTTTAACTTCTAACTGGCTTAGGCTTTGCATTCATGTACATACGTCACTTAGGTCATAATCCATACTCATGCATTCATATCATAGGTGTTATTCAAGGGCCAGCAAGAAAAAGCTCCATAGCAAAGAAGTATGATCAAAGAATGAGAAAACTGAGGTATAATCATGTGGCCCTAGGTTCATTGAAGTCCTCCTGGATTGGGGCGTCTCTCTGCTTCAAATCAGGGCATTGATTAGAGGGTACAAGCTTGCGAATCATCTGGTTCTTTAAATCAGGGTTTCTTTGACCAAAGTCAACCAGTTGACTTTCTGGTCAACATTTAATCAGAAGTGGCTTCTATGTGTGGAAAACTTCTCATACTGACTGTGTGGATGTGTTTGTTTGACTGGATGCGAGTGGAAGAGATTTAATCGGGAATTTCACCAATAGTCGGAAAAATCGAAACAGTTGACTTTCGGGTCAAAATCGGAAAATTATTCAAATATTGACTTTTGGTGGAAAATTAGTCAAGAAAAGTCAAAGAATGGATAAACTCGGGAGTTCGACAAAAAGTTGCAAAAAATAGTAAAAAGGCAATTTTTCAACACTTAGAAATTTTTTTGGGTGTTTTGGATCTTGTTGGGCAGTCCACTTCAGCACTGAATTACACGTGGCAAATGGCGTTTTTTGGAGAAATTTCCAACATCAAAGTTGTTCCTCTCATGGAGAAGAACAACTTTGCAGTTGGACACTTTTTCATTTGAAGCTTGTATGAAGAGTTAAAGTGTTGACAAGTTGCTGAAAACTCATTTGAATCAAGTCATAATCCAAGTCACAAATCAGGTCATGACCTAGCATTTTAACAAACATATGGCATGCCAAATCTCAAGCCAATTTTAGAGCTCTACAAAAACTCCATGAAGGCAAACTTGGTACCATTCTCTTCCTTGCCATCCCCTCTATCCACTGAAACATGAATTGAAATGATTGAGTAAATATTGAACAAATGGCAAGGCCTCAAAGTAGCACCCTCACACTGATCAGAGTTGCACATCGGGCTGAACACAAATTCTGGGCACGCGTGGCATTATGTCGGACACTTGGCAGGCCACTTCTAATGTCAATCATGAGGGCCTACAAAACTCCATTGAACATAATTGTGGATTCATGCTATTACTTGCCATGCCCTCTTTCTATTAGGCCAGATAGCATATTAATTGAACATGCAATAAGCAAGATATAAGGGTTCAAAGTCATGCATCAACCAAGGTACGTTTTGGCTAAGGCTAGGTAGGTCACGCATGCATGGTAATGCAATATTGACACAGCATATTCAGGACCATCCTTAATGAACCTCCAAGTCATGATTCAAGAGGCCATTAACATGAAACTTATTCTATTAAATACACACTTTACATTGATCCAAGAATCATCCCATTTGATGGCTTAATGTTGAAGATACATGCTGCAAATGAGAAAGGATGCTATTAGCTTACTACAAGTGCCAAATCTTGCTCATTAAGAATCCTGAGTCCCACACTCAAGAAACGAGAAACTTGCTGCAACTGCACATCCCAAGTTCCACATTCAGAAAAATCCTCTTGTTCACCTTGCACTCACCCTATATAACATGAGCTCCCTCACAAATCACTACAGGGATTCTCCACGCTTCATCATTTTCAGTTTCACTCTCACTCTTCTCTCCACCCTCTCTTCTTTCATCACTCTTCTCTCATCTTTCTCCACCTCTAACCACCGCAACAAACTCTTTCTCCACCATAACAAACTCTTATAACTACCTACAACCACCCTAACAAACTTTTCTTCCTCCTCTTTCAACCACGGTTCAGCCACTATCATCATCCATCTACTATCTCTACGATTCATCGGCCACCACCATAACCACCACCACTGCAACCTCAGTCATCTTCCACGCTATCACCTCCTTCAACTTCTTCCTCTTATCTGTCCCTTCCTCAGCCACGGGAGACCTTCATTGAAGCAAGATCACCTCTACACAGTCCATCACCACCACTCCGTAGCTTCAAGGTTTTTCTTCAGCAGAGTCTTCCATTACTGCGGATCAAGCTCGGATTCATGGAGTCTTAACTCTCTTTGGCTGATTCAAGAATATCTTCCAGGTAAGGCATCGTATCCTTCTCTCAGCATGCTGATGGTATGGTAGATTCATATATGCTCATCAGATGTTTGCGATGATGTATGTTGTATATTCTCGGTTCGCTTTTCCGATTCAATTTTGTGTGCTATTGATGCTTGAGGTTAAAGTGTTCGAATGTTAAAACTGACGTCGTATTTGAACTCAGCAATGTGTAATGCGTGGTTTAGATTAGTTTATTCCAGTTTCTTGATTCACCGGTGGGTTAGGGCATAAGTTTTGGTTTGTGTTCATAATGATAGAGGGAGAGTCAGTGAAAACCGAGCTCAGATTCGAACTCCACGTGAAAGAACGAGGTAGGCGGTGGTATTTTTCTCTCATCGCTGGAAGTTTGTGAGTCTCCGCCGTGAAGTGTGGTCGGAGAGGGTGATCGGAGCACGCCTCCGATGTCTGGTATTAGTTCATGGGTTTTGCTTCGGTGGCAACTCCTTATTGGTTTGTTTTCCAAGAAGCTTGTAGTTTGGATAATTGGAATATTGCCTGCTGAGCACTGATTGGCTGGGACTTGGTTTTGTCTTTTAGTTACTTAAATCACCTGTGACCAATTGATAATTGTTTGGGAGAATGACTCATCACGTTACCATATAGCCATCATATAGTAAAGTAAATAAAACCAAATGAAATGAAATAGAATAAACGGAAGGGTATGAGTGTCGGGCCACGCGTTTGGGCCTTGCGCCCCTTTCAAAATCACACCTCCTTTTCGCTAGTACACCATAAGCTTAAGGGACTTGGGCCTTGGCGGTTCTGCTGTTTCCACCCCCGTTTTAGGCCTGTTTCTGTTTGTAAGTAAATTTAGTTCAGGTGCTTATTACTTGTGCACCCCCCTTCGCTGTTAATAAAAACAAATAATAAAAACTGATTTTCCTTTAATTCTTTTTGCATATTAATTCACCTTTTTAAATAAAATCGACAAAGAACATTTTGTCACCCAATTAGACTTTTTAGAGTTTTTACTTTCTTTAATTGTTTTTTCCTTGAATTTTAATTGATTAATAAACCAAATAAATAAATAGTTTTTTCATAGAAACCATAAGCAAAATGAATTGTTTTCTTAGTATTAATTCAAATTAGTTTCTCTCATAAATAAAAATAGAATAGTTTGTGGATAATTTTCATAAGTGATTTTGGCTAGTTTAGATTTAATTCTTTTTCTTTGTGAATATTTTCTACATTGTGAAATAACAAGTATACCCTTGATCCTTCTAATCCATTTAATTGTTCTTCTTCTCCATTTTCCTCTTAGAAACAATTCACAATATAGATGTAGAAATTAGGACTAGTTCCCTTTTTGCATTCTTTTTTCTTTTCAACTTTTAAAATACTTAATAAATGCCGACAAGGATCATACCGTTACTATTTTTATAGTAGGAAAGAAATGATTGGGGCGTAGGCCTCGATGTATGTTCTTTCCTACTTAGCGGAAAAGAAATGATTGAGGTGTGAAGCCTCGATTTATTTCTTAACCGTTATTTAGAGAAACGATTGTGGCGTAGGCCTCGATGTGCATTCTCTAAATATTCACAAAAGAACTCCTTTTTGTATTTCCTTTACTTAGCGGAAAAGAAATGATTGAGGTGTGAAGCCTCGACGTATTTCTTAAACCGCTATTTAGAGAAACGATTGTGGCGTAGGCCTCGATGTGCGTTCTCTAAATATGCAAAACAAAACTCTTTTTGGTATGATCTAAGTCACAAAATTAAATCCCCTTAAAAATCACCAACCAAAAAAAAACGCAAAAAACACTAATAAATGGTCAGATTTAACACAAAGTAAGGAAGTGATGCGAGACCTTGTAGTGGGTTCTCGTCATCACGGAATTACCCTAAAAGACACAAACCAATCATTTCTTTTTCTTTTGCCTTGTTGGCACCTAAGGGCAATGTCATTTCCACTCGTACGCATCATAGGTCTTCCCTTATGCAAGAGTGTGAACGTTGACTCCGCCCAACTAAAAAACACAAAAACAAACAGAAAATCGTGAGCCGAGCTACGGTAACTCTGATTCCTGAAAAGGATACGTAGGCAGCGGGGTAGGGCCCGTGCGAGTACAATTCTTATTTTCCCTACATTTTGCATTCATTTCGTATAGACATAGACATTAGACACACCCTTTAGATAGAAACAAACATAGGTGGATACCATCGAGTACGATGGGCGCGAGGGGTGCTAATACCTTCCCCTTGCGTAACCGACTCCCGTACCTTGATTCTCTGGTCGCAAGACCCTGTTCCTTCCTTTGTTAGGTTTTCTGATATTCCTTTCCCTTATGGGATAAATATATTGGTGGCGACTCTGTTCATTTTTCGCGAGCGTGCGACAGCTGGCGACTCTGCTGGGGATGTTGCTAGACCTGTTGCTGGTCCATCCTTAGTGAGTCGATCCTAGCCTGCGTTTGTTTGTTTATTTACTGGGTGTTTATTTGTTTTTTATGTCTATACCTTGTATATATGTTTGCATGTTTACTTTTCTGCTTGCATATCATGTTTATTTCTGTTTGCACATCATGCATATGGATTATATTCTGTGTTCCTTGGGGTCTTCTGTTCTGTTTTGCAGGTTGGGTGGGATGTTTCTATGAGGTAAAAGGCCCAATACCCAGGCCAGAGTTGACACATAGGATACCTAGGATAGAGTGGATAGTCATGACGCCAACAGAATGTCAGGTTCTGTTGATTGCGATCATGAGACCCACGCCCAGTCGAGGTCCAAATGGGGTATCATTGTTGGCATGTAGATGCAACAACGGTGGTGCCTCAGGAGGACTGATAACGCTGGTTGCCATTTTGACCTTACCCTGACCTAGATTCACCCGTGAGTGGGGAGGGATATACATGACAGGTACCGTTGGTGACTCAGGTTCTGTTGGTGACTATTGGTTCTCCTGGTATTCAAAAAGGTGTCGGACCTTTGATCCTGTGACATTTGACCTGTATCAGTTATTCAGAGGATTGTACAGTGGTTATTAAGATTACATCGATCGTTGATCCCATGCTTTTGCATTGCATAACATCATTGCTTTGTCCACTCCATTTATGAAAGATCCTAAAGTCTATTTCCAAAAAAAAGAGAAAAGAAAAGAAAAGAAAAGATATGTAAAAGAAAAAGGAAATAGAAAAGCAAAAAAGAAAAGAAAAGATATTCTATACAAAATAAAGCCTTGAAAAAAAAAAAGGAAAGATGAAAGTGTGAGAAAAGACTTTAGGATCTCTCATAAATGAAACATGCATTCATACTATCATGCATTTCATGGTTCTTTCAAAGACTTACGGGACCATTTCTATTCAGATTCCAAGATCAACAACAAATTTGACTTCTCACTGCCACCACTCCAAGATCAACTATGGAACAACTCCGTGAGGAAATGGATGAGATGAAGGAACAAATGGGTCATCTTATGTTGGAGATGCGAGACTTGGTCCGTAATCAGGATGCACTAAAAGAGGAGAATAGTCAGTTGAAGACTCAATTGAGCTTGGTCATGGAAGTTCTGAAGACGGTATTAAGGAAGGAAGGTGATGTTGTTCCTGCTGCTGCAACAGAAGTTGTTGATTCCTTCTTCCCAATAGGATTCCTTTCCACTCATGGAATGCCTCAGGGAGCTCTCCCTCAATTTCAAGTGCCATTATCTCCACGTCAACCTGTTCATGTCCCTAGAATGAATCAAGGGGGCCAAATGCGTGGGAAAAAGCCTAAGATACCTCAGAGAGTTCTCAATCCTATCCCGTTGCCTTATGCTCAGTTACTTCCTCGCTTGCTGGAACTTCAGTTGATTGAGCTACGAGATTTGGCTACGCCTGAAAAGCTTCCTCCCAACTTTGATGTCAATGCTCGATGCGAGTTCCATTCTGGGGCACCTGGCCATGACATTGTGAATTGTAAGGCGATGAAACATCAAGTTCAAGATCTCATTGATTCAAAAGTGATTTTGTTCACCCCCGAGGGTATGATTGTTCAAGGAAACAGGGTTCCACATGTGGTGGAAAGAAAGGTTGATTCATGCTTCTATGTCGGATCTACTTCAAATGCACCATCTTGGGTTCCAGGTTTCCCACTTCATCAGTCTCCGATTGTTTCACAACCAAATCAAAGGGAGAAGACACCTGAACAGAATCATCAACGAGGTCATCTGAATGAATACCCACCTAGAAGTAATTTGAGACGAAGAAATGCTCCTCTGGACCAGATTCCTATGACATACACTAAACTTCTGCCATATCTAGTGCAAAGCTCATTGGTGGTCCCCAAATCTCTGAAACCTCCACCACGCCCGTTTCCACCTGGGCATGACCCTAATGTGCAATGTGGGTACCACGCTGGATCAGCAGGGCACTCAACCGAGGACTGCAACGCTTTCAAAGCCAAGGTGCAACAGTTGATCGACGAGAGACATATAACCCTTCAAGGAGGAAACATGTGGGTGAACGGAATGCCCGTGCCCAAGTGAATGTCCGTATTCCATGAAGTGTCACAAAAAGAAATAAGCCCAGGAGGAGTCAAGTCTCCTCAACTATGGCAATCATCATTTCCTTTCTGTGTTCTCATTTCAAGTATTTCCTGTTTTGTTGAAGGCTACTTCCATGATTGAACTTGTTGGTATGATAACAATAAAAGCACCACAAATTCTCGAGCAACTTTGTCAGAATCTTCTTTCCAAAAAAAAAAGATCAAGATGTTATGTAGAAGCATCTCTCATTCTCAAGGTTCTTGTGCTCAGTTATATCTGCGGAGGTTGGTGTTTCAGTTGGTGTTTGAGCTCTCCTTGCAACAAGTAGCTTCTCTAAGTTTGGTGACCATGCAAGGTTCCTCCATGTTTGATGGCAAATACTTCTTCAATGACTATGCTTGGGGCTCCCGCACGAGGGATAAGCAAGACGTACTCTTATCTTGAGCATTGCGCCATTTGCATTGCTCGAATCCCTAAAAGCATTACAAATTCCTATGTGAATCCGTCAGAATCTTCTTCCGTGTGATAATCAAGAGTGTTCTTCAAAATGATTCTCATTCTCAAGGTTCTACTTCATATATCAGTTGCCTTTTCTAAGGATCTCCTTCTTAGTGGCTTTGCTAGTTAACTGAGAGAAAAATATAAGAAACAAATTGATTGCCTTGTGCCCAGTTGCTTCCTCGTTTGTCAGAATTTCAGTTGGTTAAGATTCGTGTTTTGGGGTCTTCTTCACCACAAATAGATCTCCTCAATCTGATGACGATACAAGGTTATTCCATTTTATGAAGGAGAATACTTCTCCAACATCTATACTTGGGGCTCCCGCACGAGGGATAAGCAAGACGTACTCTTATCTTGAGCATTGCATCATTCGCATTGCTCGAATCCCTAAAGCAAGGCAAAAGTTTACAACTCTTGGGTGACTTTGTCGGAGTTCTCTTTTGAAGTAATCTGAAGTGTTTGGAAGGAACTGCAGAAAGTATTCAAGCTCAATAAGTCCAGACGGAGTCAAGTCTCCTCAACAACGACACCCATTTAGTTTCTTACTGCATTCTCATTGTAATTTTTCCTTTGTGTGTTTAAGCATCAATAGCATGTAAAAACTTGTTAATTTCTGAATGAAAATCATAATACATTGTTTATGTTCGTCTTGAAGTAATCCATTCGTTATCACTCATAAAATGTTTTGGCATTATGATACCAACTTTATTAATTGCTCGCTTATGCAAAAAGCTGAGGGAGAATGATGAAAAACAAAAATGCAAAAATCTCTAATCATGTGTTTTTGAATAAAAACCCTACTGAGGATGTACAGGCATTGTTTCAAATCCCCAAACACCGGAGATATAAGGGAGATAGACCCTCGTTAACCCCTTTGAGCCTTGGAGAAGGAGTTTCTTTTCTAATCATAAAAACCCTTATTTTAACCTTGGGGAAGGGTAGCGTTCATTTAACTTGATTGAGTGTTCAAAACTCACCAAAAGGGTGTGCATCTAAGGATACAACAATGGTTATCTTTCCAAAGGTTGAGGAATGTCAAAACCGCAACGATTATCCTTATTCCATCAAGAGATCAAAAGATGATAATACCGCAATGGTTATCCCTCATCAATCAAAGAATGGGGCAGTCACAATCTTTCAAACAAATCGAGAGCAACGCGATATCACACGACTTGTTCAAAAAAAAAAAGAGCAAAAAAAAAAGGCAAAAAATAATGAAAATAAAAAAAAAAGATGAAAAGAAAATGGCAAAAGAAAAAAGATGATGAAATTGCCAAGCAAGAACAAAGTCGTGTGACAATGAATCAGAAGAATAAAAGGCGAGTGACCGCCATGTCCAAAAAATCTCATTGATTCCTCAACCATTTCAAATTCCTTGTGAGGGATGAACACTCGTGTCGAGTTAACTGAACATAGGAATGGAGAACATCACGAAGGGGGTGGGTACAAACAATTTTGAGCCTAAAAATCCTTTGTTTTCTGAAAACCGTGAACTCGACCAAGTTACAACCCTTAAAAGTCCTAATTGAAGTAGGGTTCATTTTGAAAGCGCACTCCGATGAGATAGTGTTTAACTGACTCCCAATGAAGCGAGACTCATATCCATGTTGGTATCGTAGGCTTGCTTTATCTTCTATATGCAAAAATCGAGGTTGTGTCAACTAGCGATTCAATCACAAGAGGTCGCAACCTCATTTCATAAAAAGTTTTAAAACTTCAAGACTAACATAGGCTTTGCATTAGAATCATCGTTCTTAGAATTAACATTCTTTTGCATACAAACATCTGCTTAAACATCAAAGAAATTTCAGGATGAGAATCAGTGAGCAACTTGATCATGTCAAAGCACTAGAGACTTGAGAACTCCAAGGAGTAAAAGCTAATCATTTCAAATGTTGACCATCAAGGGGCAAGTTATTCAAAGAACTCCGTTGGGCATGAACAGTTAATGCTTTCCTTGATTACCTTGAGGGGAAGAGTTTGAAGACTCCGTCGAGCGTGGTAAAGTTGTTTCCGTATTTGTTTGACTTCAAAACAATGAAAGCTCGAGGATTCTAGTAAGATGTACCTAATCAGGGGAAGATGAGTCGAGGTTTGACCTCTCAAATCAAGCATATCTGGGGCAATCATGTCGATAAATCTCTTCAAGCTTTGATCAATCTGGGGCAATCATGTCAAGGAATCTCTCTCAAGTTCAACCAATCCGGGGCAGTTACGTCGAGATTCGACAAATCTCTCCAAGGATCCTTTGGGGAAAATTCCTCCATAAGTCACGAAGCTTGGGGCACAATTCTGAGTTTTTTTTGTCGCTCCAGGACCATAGGAGTTTATTTCTCCTAGAATCTTGGTTTCTCCCCAAGCATGGAGTTTATTTCTCCCGAGAGTTTGTTCCATTCCTCAAGCATAGGAGTTTATTTCTCCTAGGAGTTGTCCTACTTCCTTAATCAAGGCTCCTTATTTGGACTCCTCATCCCCAACATGGTGAATCGAGGGAATCTCCTCAAACTGAAAATCCTCCAAGCAGTGGCACATGGGTAGAAGTCAGAAATCATTCTTCAAGTCAAAGAAGGTGCATCTTACAAATCAAAGTCCAATATCTTTGGACACCTCCAGATGGTCCTTAACCCTAAGGGGATTCTCCCTGGTGTTTACCTCACCAATGCCTTTATTTGGCATTCTGCATATAGTGTTCACTGCATATAACATTGCATCCTCAAAAGCGTAGCATATCCATCAAAGTGGAGCATTACGCCACAGAAAAATTCAAACATGCATACAAAGCATAAGCCAGATAATACAAATCGTCCCTCAATCAAGACGATAATACATCCCCACACAAAAAGTTGTTCTTACAAATTCTAATTGATATCTGCTACTACATTTCAAATCTCTTCCAACCACGGTGCCGAGGCGAGGTATCTTCAATCTCTGATGAGTGTCTGACACAATGTTTTTCTTTTCTCCTGGTGTCGAGTCGATGTTGAGTCATAGATCGTAAGAGATCTTATTCTTTCAGTCCTAAAGATCGTACGAGATCCTCTCCTGGTGTCGAGTCGATGTTGAGTCATAGATCGTAAGAGATCTTATTCTTTCAGTCCTGAAGATCATGCTTAGGTCTTCTCCTGATGTTGAGTCGATGTTGAGTCATAGATCGTAATAGATCTTATTCTTTCAGTCCTGAAGATCATGCTTAGGTCTTCTCCTGATGTTGAGTCGATGTTGAGTCATAGATCGTAAGAGATCTTATTCTTTCAGTCCTAAAGATCGTACGAGATCCTCTCCTGGTGTCGAGTCGATGTTGAGTCATAGATCGTAAGAGATCTTATTCTTTCAGTCCTGAAGATCATGCTTAGGTCTTCTCCTGATGTTGAGTCGATGTTGAGTCATAGATCGTAAGAGATCTTATTCTTTCAGTCCTGAAGATCATGCTTAGGTCTTCTCCTGATGTTGAGTCGATGTTGAGTCATAGATCGTAATAGATCTTATTCTTTCAGTCCTGAAGATCATGCTTAGGTCTTCTCCTGATGTTGAGTCGATGTTGAGTCATAGATCGTAATAGATCTTATTCTTTCAGTCCTGAAGATCGTGCTTAGGTCTTCTCTTGATGTTGAGTCGATGTTGAGTCATAGATCGTAAGAGATCTTATTCTTTCAGTCCTGAAGATCATGCTTAGGTCTTCTCCTGATGTTGAGTCGATGTTGAGTCATAGATCGTAAGAGATCTTATTCTTTCAGTCCTGAAGATCATGCTTAGGTCTTCTCCTGGTGTCGAGTCGATGTTGAGTCATAGATCGTAAGAGATCTTATTCTTTCAGTCCTGAAGATCATGCTTAGGTCTTCTCCTGGTGTCGAGTCGATGTTGAGTCATAGATCGTAAAAGATCTTATTCTTTCAGTCCTGAAGATCTTGCTTAGGTCTTCTCCTGATGTTGAGTCGATGTTGAGTCATAGATCGTAATAGATCTTATTCTTTCGGTCCTGAAGATCATGCTTAGGTCTTCCCCTGATGTTGAGTCGATGTTGAGTCATAGATCGTAATATATCTTATTCTTTCAGTCCTGAAGATCATGCTTAGGTCTTCTCCTGATGTTGAGTCGATGTTGAGTCATAGATCGTAATAGATCTTATTCTTTCAGTCCTGAAGATCATGCTTAGGTCTTCTCCTGATGTTGAGTCGATGTTGAGTCATAGATCGTAAGAGATCTTATTCTTTCAGTCCTGAAGATCGTACGAGATCCTCTCCTGATGTCGAGTCGATGTTGAGTCATAGATCGTACGAGATCTTTTTCCTTTCGGTCATTGTTTCATACAACCATCCTCTTTGAAAACCCCGTGTCGGCACCGATACCACGTTATAAGCTATCTCCATCCAAATCCATTGTTCACTGTAAATATATCCACCAGAAAAACAAAAAGAGAATTCTCTTTCCCCAGCAGATATCAAAATAAAAACAAGGATAGCATTCATACCATCTTTTCAGGACAAATTTCTGGTACTGTGATATTTAATCTTCTTCCACCTTGAAGGTTCGAAAGACTAGCATCAATCTCACCTTCAGGTTTAAGACAATTAAATAGGGGCAGCTGTCATACCCTAAATTTGTCCTACCCTTTAACTTCTAACTGGCTTAGGCTTTGCATTCATGTACATACGTCACTTAGGTCATAATCCATACTCATGCATTCATATCATAGGTGTTATTCAAGGGCCAGCAAGAAAAAGCTCCATAGCAAAGAAGTATGATCAAAGAATGAGAAAACTGAGGTATAATCATGTGGCCCTAGGTTCATTGAAGTCCTCCTGGATTGGGGCGTCTCTCTGCTTCAAATCAGGGCATTGATTAGAGGGTACAAGCTTGCGAATCATCTGGTTCTTTAAATCAGGGTTTCTTTGACCAAAGTCAACCAGTTGACTTTCTGGTCAACATTTAATCAGAAGTGGCTTCTATGTGTGGAAAACTTCTCATACTGACTGTGTGGATGTGTTTGTTTGACTGGATGCGAGTGGAAGAGATTTAATCGGGAATTTCACCAATAGTCGGAAAAATCGGAACAGTTGACTTTCGGGTCAAAATCGGAAAATTATTCAAATATTGACTTTTGGTGGAAAATTAGTCAAGAAAAGTCAAAGAATGGATAAACTCGGGAGTTCGACAAAAAGTTGCAAAAAATAGTAAAAAGGCAATTTTTCAACACTTAGAAATTTTTTTGGGTGTTTTGGATCTTGTTGGGCAGTCCACTTCAGCACTGAATTACACGTGGCAAATGGCGTTTTTTGGAGAAATTTCCAACATCAAAGTTGTTCCTCTCATGGAGAAGAACAACTTTGCAGTTGGACACTTTTTCATTTGAAGCTTGTATGAAGAGTTAAAGTGTTGACAAGTTGCTGAAAACTCATTTGAATCAAGTCATAATCCAAGTCACAAATTAGGTCATGACCTAGCATTTTAACAAACATATGGCATGCCAAATCTCAAGCCAATTTTAGAGCTCTACAAAAACTCCATGAAGGCAAACTTGGTACCATTCTCTTCCTTGCCATCCCCTCTATCCACTGAAACATGAATTGAAATGATTGAGTAAATATTGAACAAATGGCAAGGCCTCAAAGTAGCACCCTCACACTGATCAGAGTTGCACATCGGGCTGAACACAAATTCTGGGCACGCGTGGCATTATGTCGGACACTTGGCAGGCCACTTCTAATGTCAATCATGAGGGCCTACAAAACTCCATTGAACATAATTGTGGATTCATGCTATTACTTGCCATGCCCTCTTTCTATTAGGCCAGATAGCATATTAATTGAACATGCAATAAGCAAGATATAAGGGTTCAAAGTCATGCATCAACCAAGGTACGTTTTGGCTAAGGCTAGGTAGGTCACGCATGCATGGTAATGCAATATTGACACAGCATATTCAGGACCATCCTTAATGAACCTCCAAGTCATGATTCAAGAGGCCATTAACATGAAACTTATTCTATTAAATACACACTTTACATTGATCCAAGAATCATCCCATTTGATGGCTTAATGTTGAAGATACATGCTGCAAATGAGAAAGGATGCTATTAGCTTACTACAAGTGCCAAATCTTGCTCATTAAGAATCCTGAGTCCCACACTCAAGAAACGAGAAACTTGCTGCAACTGCACATCCCAAGTTCCACATTCAGAAAAATCCTCTTGTTCACCTTGCACTCACCCTATATAACATGAGCTCCCTCACAAATCACTACAGGGATTCTCCACACTTCATCATTTTCAGTTTCACTCTCACTCTTCTCTCCACCCTCTCTTCTTTCATCACTCTTCTCTCATCTTTCTCCACCTCTAACCACCGCAACAAACTCTTTCTCCACCATAACAAACTCTTATAACTACCTACAACCACCCTAACAAACTTTTCTTCCTCCTCTTTCAACCACGGTTCAGCCACTATCATCATCCATCTACTATCTCTACGATTCATCAGCCACCACCATAACCACCACCACTGCAACCTCAGTCATCTTCCACGCTATCACCTCCTTCAACTTCTTCCTCTTATCTGTCCCTTCCTCAGCCACGGGAGACCTTCATTGAAGCAAGATCATCTCTACACAGTCCATCACCACCACTCCGTAGCTTCAAGGTTTTTCTTCAGCAGAGTCTTCCATTACTGCGGATCAAGCTCGGATTCATGGAGTCTTAACTCTCTTTGGCTGATTCAAGAATATCTTCCAGGTAAGGCATCGTATCCTTCTCTCAGCATGCTGATGGTATGGTAGATTCATATATGCTCATCAGATGTTTGCGATGATGTATGTTGTATATTCTCGGTTCGCTTTTCCGATTCAATTTTGTGTGCTATTGATGCTTGAGGTTAAAGTGTTCGAATGTTAAAACTGACGTCGTATTTGAACTCAGCAATGTGTAATGCGTGGTTCAGATTAGTTTATTCCAGTTTCTTGATTCACCGGTGGGTTAGGGCATAAGTTTTGGTTTGTGTTCATAATGATAGAGGGAGAGTCAGTGAAAACCGAGCTCAGATTCGAACTCCACGTGAAAGAACGAGGTAGGCGGTGGTATTTTTCTCTCATCGCTGGAAGTTTGTGAGTCGCCGCCGTGAAGTGTGGTCGGAGAGGGTGATCGGAGCACGCCTCCGATGTCTGGTATTAGTTCATGGGTTTTGCTTCGGTGGCAACTCCTTATTGGTTTGTTTTCCAAGAAGCTTGTAGTTTGGATAATTGGAATATTGCCTGCTGAGCACTGATTGGCTGGGACTTGGTTTTGTCTTTTAGTTACTTAAATCACCTGTGACCAATTGATAATTGTTTGGGAGAATGACTCATCACGTTACCATATAGCCATCATATAGTAAAGTAAATAAAACCAAATGAAATGAAATAGAATAAACGGAAGGGTATGAGTGTCGGGCCACGCGTTTGGGCCTTGCGCCCCTTTCAAAATCACACCTCCTTTTCGCTAGTACACCATAAGCTTAAGGGACTTGGGCCTTGGCGCTTCTGCTGTTTCCACCCCCGTTTTAGGCCTGTTTCTGTTTGTAAGTAAATTTAGTTCAGGTGCTTATTACTTGTGCACCCCCCTTCACTGTTAATAAAAACAAATAATAAAAACTGATTTTCCTTTAATTCTTTTTGCATATTAATTCACCTTTTTAAATAAAATCGACAAAGAACATTTTGTCACCCAATTAGACTTTTTAGAGTTTTTACTTTCTTTAATTGTTTTTTCCTTGAATTTTAATTGATTAATAAACCAAATAAATAAATAGTTTTTTCATAGAAACCATAAGCAAAATGAATTGTTTTCTTAGTATTAATTCAAATTAGTTTCTCTCATAAATAAAAATAGAATAGTTTGTGGATAATTTTCATAAGTGATTTTGGCTAGTTTAGATTTAATTCTTTTTCTTTGTGAATATTTTCTACATTGTGAAATAACAAGTATACCCTTGATCCTTCTAATCCATTTAATTGTTCTTCTTCTCCATTTTCCTCTTAGAAACAATTCACAATATAGATGTAGAAATTAGGACTAGTTCCCTTTTTGCATTCTTTTTTCTTTTCAACTTTTAAAATACTTAATAAATGCCGACAAGGATCATACCGTTACTATTTTTATAGTAGGAAAGAAATGATTGGGGCGTAGGCCTCGATGTATGTTCTTTCCTACTTAGCGGAAAAGAAATGATTGAGGTGTGAAGCCTCGATGTATTTCTTAACCGTTATTTAGAGAAACGATTGTGGCGTAGGCCTCGATGTGCATTCTCTAAATATTCACAAAAGAACTCCTTTTTGTATTTCCTTTACTTAGCGGAAAAGAAATGATTGAGGTGTGAAGCCTCGACGTATTTCTTAAACCGCTATTTAGAGAAACGATTGTGGCGTAGGCCTCGATGTGCGTTCTCTAAATATGCAAAACAAAACTCTTTTTGGTATGATCTAAGTCACAAAATTAAATCCCCTTAAAAATCACCAACCAAAAAAAAACGCAAAAAACACTAATAAATGGTCAGATTTAACACAAAGTAAGGAAGTGATGCGAGACCTTGTAGTGGGTTCTCGTCATCACGGAATTACCCTAAAAGACACAAACCAATCATTTCTTTTTCTTTTGCCTTGTTGGCACCTAAGGGCAATGTCATTTCCACTCGTACGCATCGTAGGTCTTCCCTTATGCAAGAGTGTGAACGTTGACTCCGCCCAACTAAAAAACACAAAAACAAACAGAAAATCGTGAGCCGAGCTACGGTAACTCTGATTCCTGAAAAGGATACGTAGGCAGCGGGGTAGGGCCCGTGCGAGTACAATTCTTATTTTCCCTACATTTTGCATTCATTTCGTATAGACATAGACATTAGACACACCCTTTAGATAGAAACAAACATAGGTGGATACCATCGAGTACGATGGGCGCGAGGGGTGCTAATACCTTCCCCTTGCGTAACCGACTCCCGTACCTTGATTCTCTGGTCGCAAGACCCTGTTCCTTCCTTTGTTAGGTTTTCTGATATTCCTTTCCCTTATGGGATAAATATATTGGTGGCGACTCTGTTCATTTTTCGCGAGCGTGCGACAGAAATATATTGGTTTTTATTGTGGTCGAGCTCCTTTGCTTAGATTTAGTAACAATTATGAAAGAACGATCCATCAATTGCACTTTATTTATACGTTACAACAATGTTGTGTGATTGTTGTTGGTTAAACAACAATCAATTGGTGGACAAAATGTGTCATTTGTTATTTATTATTTGTTATTTTGTTATTTTGTTATTTTGTGATATATAGGTGTATTTTCAATATTTGTAAAAGTTTATACAATTAAGGGTTAAATACCTTTTACCCTCTGCCAAATAAGCGAGATTTGATTTTGCCCCCTTTAAAAAAAATCGTTGCGTAGACCTTACCAAATGCATATTCCAACCATTTAAACCTTTTACCATGTTTTTACCTAGAACACCAGGTTACCGTCCTACGTGTCTGTTACCAATTTATTTTTTTCTGAAACAAATGCCACGTTGGCTGAACCATCTACGTTTTCCCTCCTTCTTCCTTACAGACCATAAAATTCCCAAATTAAAAATTTTGAACACTAGGGTTTGGCAAATCGTGTCCATCATCATCAAAGGTTGCGCAATATTCTTCTTCATCATCTTCTTCGTCATCATCATCAATAATAGGCATGGATCAAAGCTACAGCAATGGAAGCAACAACTCGCTTGAGATTTCGAGTGTTCCCCAGTGTGGTTGTCGTTTGCCAATGAAGATGTGGGTAGCAAATACACTGCAAAATAGAAACCGGAAGTTTTGGAAGTGTCGTTTGGCTGGGGTAATAAGTCGTATGATCTATATATTTGGCTGGGTTAATTTGTCTCATGATATATATGCGAGGAATCATAATTTTTGTTGATGTTTGCAGGGTCTTAATTCTTGTGACTTGTTTTTATGGGACGGTGAATTTTCCACAGCCATGGGTGAAAGTACAAAGAGTGAAAATCGTGACTGCAAGAAATGTAATGTTGCATTGGTGAAGTTGGAAAAGCTTGAAAAAACAAAGTTGAAGATTACCATCTTGCAGAAGAAGATTTATCAGATGAAAATGACCTTCATGTTTTGTTTGATCATGTTTGCAGTGATTTTGAAGTTCAAGATTTAGGCATTAGAGTACTCTAATAACAAGATTGTTGTATTATGCTTGTGTTAAGTTGTTATAGTATGCTTGGTTTAAGTTGTATTCTTGTGATGGGTTTGGTTAAAATCAGTCATGAAGAAAAATTATGTAAACTTCAAATGAATTAATGGAAATTTTTGTTTACAATTTATGGCATTAGATGTATTAAACTGTCTCATTGTTCTATTTATAATGTGTAATAAATTACTTGTGCACCAGAAAATAAATTGTAAACAACCAATGAGCACAAAATGTTCATATTAATCAAGACCTTAAGTCTTATATTGTCATAAACTGTAACTTACACAAAACATCAATCAAAGATCACTAGATCAAAACACCATTAACTTACACAAAACAACATAACATTGTCATAAAGATTACATAAAACACGAGCCAAAACATAAAGAGACAAGATTCTATTTCTTTGCTTTCTTGTTTGACTTTTTTGATCCACTTCCCTCCTCTTCATCTGTTAAAGACATTGGTTGATCACTATTGGATCCTGGCCCTGTAAATGGTTTTGGTTTTTTTAAACCAATTTATCTTGATTCTTTCATCTTGGTTTTTTTAAACCAATTTATCTTGATTCTATTTCTTTGCTTTCTTGTTTGACTTTTTTGATCCACTTCCCTCCTCTTCATCTGTTAAAGACATTGGTTGATCACTATTGGATCCTGGCCCTGTAAATGGTTTTGGTGTTTTTAAACCAATTTATCTTGATTCTTTCACTTGACCTCTTTCTCATTGGCTTGATCTCTTTCACTACTTTCCTTGTCTTGGTGGCCTCTTTGTAATTCTGAGCAGTGGAGATGTCTGGTAGGCTTGTTATGATATCATCAGAAATTCCATCAAAAGTAGTCTGTCAGAGTTGGATCAGTTGGGATGGCATAAGTTTCTGCAGCAGTAGGCATAACTTCACTTGCTTGTGTGTCTACAGCAGGCATAACTTCACTTGCTTGTGTGTCTACACCACTTTCATCATGGTTTACAGCATTTTGAGTAGAAACTTCTCCATCTGCATGCTGAGTTGTTTGAGTTGATTGAGTTGTCTTCACTTTTTTCTATCAATACAACAGAATTATCAGTTAGAATTATCAGTATCAATAGTCACACATAAACAACAACTTAGGTTTGTACATCATACCTTTCTCTTGAGAGCATTTTGATCATGAACTGAGCTTTTACAAGACTGTGCATTATGCCCAAATTTATCACATGTTGTACGTCTATAAGAGACTCCAGGCAACCTTCTTCTAGCCCCATATTCACCAGTCTCTCTAATCCTGAGTTTTCTAGGCCTCCCTGGACCCTTTTAAACATTGGTGGCAACAATTCATCCGATTCCACCTCAGGCAACATATCCCGTCCATTAATGGGACTAACAGCAAAACTATAACACAACTTATACCTCTCTCTAGAATAACACTCATCCACAAAATCCTCAGGGTTTTGTTGTCTAAAACCTAATGCTGCTACAGCATGCCTACAGGGAATGCCCACCAGCTCCCAAAAGTTTCAACTGCATGACCTTTTTGAAATATCCACTATAAACTCTTGGGTATTGAATGAATGTGTGACCTGAAATTGTTCATTCATTGCCCAAGTAGGCAGCCAATGAGCACTCAAGGCAACCTCCTTGTCTAATCTTTTCCTAGGTATGGGCATGACCTTATGTGTCCAACTCGTCAGTTACATATTCATCTTCATCTTCCATTTCTTTCTTTTCTGAACCCCTCATAACATCTGATAGGGAAGGAGCTGCCTTCCTAGGTACAGAAACATCTACATCTTCAAACCCATCCTCCAACCCAGTGGCACGTTCATCCTCACTATCTCCTAATCCTTCCACTCCTTCTTCATCACTTTGATCCTGAACATCTGTTTCATTAACACATATAGGACTAACAACTGAAAATGAAACATCTACTACATCATGCTCTACATACATGACACCCTCTACTTCATTGGCATAAGAAAATGCAGCTACATCATAACAGTCATCATCTTTCTTAATTTGGAAAAAGTTGGGATCAATTTCAACAACCTTTGTCCATACCCTAAATGTGCCTTCACTGTAACCCCACTCATTCAACAGCTTGTTAACGCAAATCATGGTAAAGTTGTCAATGTGAATGTCAGTTACATGTGTCGTTACCTCCCCTGTATATCATAACCCTATCACCCATGCTCAAAAATTCCCCTCCATGATGGAAAACAACACTGATTAAATGCATATTCTGAAATTTTTAAAGGAAATGAAAAATTTGTTAAACCCTAAAATGATGACAAACCCTAAAATTTGTTAAACCCTAAAATTCGTACCTTTCCATCTTCAATAACTTCTTCTTCTACAGGTTCGTCCCTGTTCACGACCTTGGTTTTCTTGGATGACTGGCTTGACTGCATCGTCTTCTCACTTTGGCTTGACTGCGTCGTCTTGCTTGACCGCGCCGTCTTCTTTGACTGACTCGTCTTCGCCGTCTTGCTCGTCTTCGTCTTCTTCGTTTTCGCCATTGCCTCTTTGCTTTTTTCAGAAGTGTTTGCCCTAATTTTTTTCAGGGGGTAAAATGAGAATAGTAAAACAATGACATATATACTATGGCTTACGTGGCATTAGTAACAGACACGTAGGATGGTAACCTGGTGTTCTAGGTAAAAACATGGTAAAAGGTTTAAATGGTTGGAATCTGCATTTGGTAAGGTCTGCGCAACAATTTTTTTTTTAAAGGGGGCAAAATCAAATCTCGCTTATTTGGCAGGGGGTAAAAGGTATTTAACCCTACAATTAATAAGTAAGAGAGAGATAAACTCATTGGTATACGGTGTCAAATGCGATTTCTAAAATTAAATGTTCAAATAACATTTAAATAAATAATATATTCCCTTTGTTTGATTATTTCAACTTCTTTTTCTATACCACTTCACTAGTATTTTTTTTGAATGAAAAGTGTGGGATATTGGATCGAACTCTATTATGGTCGAAGGGTAGCTTCTTGTTTCGATAGGATTAAGCATGAAGTCGAAGGTTGTTCACATGCTGGTGTCGAAGATGCTAGGGTTGTTAGCATGTTAAATTTGGTTTTAGTGTTTAAACCCTAATTTGTTAAGTTAGATTGGTTATTAAGTTGGCTTGTGTAATGGGCCTTCTAGAAAAAGCCCATTACTTAGTATGTTAGGTTTTATTATAAATAGAATACTAGTCTCTCATCATTGTACACTGTAAATCCTGATTTAGGGTCAGAGAGGTTATTTGTTATTCTTGTAAACTTGTAATCTTATTTTCTAAGAGAAAGTAAAAGAATATCAGTTATAACCAATTCTTGTGTTCTTCTTCTTCCTTGTTCTTTATTCATCCCTTGTTTTATACTTTGTTCTTGGTATTGAATTCACAACAAAAAGAATGTTTACATAAAGACTTAAATGTCTCAAAGAATTCATGGAAATTTTATGATAATGACGGTGTAAGTTTATTCTTAATGAAAAGTTAGGAAATGGTAAGGAGACATAGATTTTGACCATCTTCTGTACTTCAATTGGGAAAATATTCTCTCAAGTACAAAGAGCAGAGTGGGCTGCATCGACAAGAGGCACCAATCAAACTTTGCGATTAAATAATACGAGTATAACAGGAAAAAAATCATAAAAAAGAAATAGAGAACCAAAACAAAAAGAAAGATTTATTCGCCAACCAACCACCAAAAGACAAAAAAACACATCAACAGCTGCCACACCAGTAAGAGAAAAACAGGTTATATATTTTTCACATCCAATAGTTAACATGCAGTATATGTCTTTCTCATCATTTATTTGGTTTCATAAAAATATCTTATTTGAGTTGTGTAGTGACAATTATCTAACAAATTCTCCAGATTGTTGCAAGTAATATTGTAACACCCCAATTCTACCCAAGCATATAGGTACAAATATCAGAGTATAAAAATTAAATTCATATAAACAATTAGGGTATTACACTTAAGTAACCACATCACAAAAATATAACATACTCGCAAAAGATGCGTAACACAAATAATCAAGAGGAAAGATTCTCATAAACACTTGATAGTATTCATACTTATATATATGCATCGGTAAACAGAATATCCACAACATTCCTCCAAAATACAACGTATGATAAGGTATCCAAAATACATAATATGAATACATCCAAAGGATCAAATATACATCAAAAGGATCCTATAAGCATCATCTACAAAATAAGTGTTCGATCCCCCTAGGTGTTACGCATCACGAGCGGACGACACCAAAACGGACGACTACTAAAAGAGCACCTACACTTGCGGATCACCTGCATATTACCCACGAGTAGGTAACATTAAAGCAGAAGGGTGAGAATATAATTTATAATGAAAAAGCATGATAAATATAGTAATGTCAACAAGTATCATCAAGAATCATACAACAAAGTAATCAACTAAGTCAACCACAATCAATATATAAGTAATGCGACACATGAATGATAACATAAATTATAAAGACAGACGATGATGAATGAGACTCGACTATGCATATGCATGTGGTACCAAATCCGGAGTAAACTCCTCCTTGACATTATGACAAATATACCTTGCCGAGCATTATGCTGGGACTTTATTCCACTCAGGAAGCCCGCAGGCTATTGTCATCGAGCATGTAGCTCCCACTGATGACCTCTCGCCACTCAGGCTAATATACCGTTACCGAGCTTTAAGCTCCTACTGGTAACCAATGCCCGCAGGCCATATGTTAACAGCATTCCGCCATTAACGTATTGAAATGTTATGATGTGCATACAAACGACTCGATTACATAACAACAGCAACAACAATAATATAACTCGGTCACATATTCACATCACACCGGTTATATTAATCCACACAGATACATCACCAAAATTGCCACTCAGGCGTTCATATTCACACAGCACGCATATACCGTCAAAACATACTTGATTAGAAAATATCATTTCACAAAATATATTTATGAAAAATCATTCAACCACCAACACACTCCTCTTTATCATAAAGCATACTCAATAAGCTTCATAACGCTTCAAACGGCGTCAAAAACGGAGTTACGGATCAAAAGTTATGACCGTTACAAAATCTGTCAAAAATTGGAAAAAGTAGTAGGTCGACGCATGGAAATCATAGGTCGACGCATGGAATCCTGCCACCCTCGGGTATGCGCACGCTGACCCAATAGGTCGACGCATTCATCAGAAAACCCAGATTTTTGCCTTTTAGGCTGCACAGGTCGACGCAAACCTCTGTGTAGGTCGACCTAAGCTTCGTAGAAACCTAAAAATCACCATTTTCAACACCCAGACTCTTATAAACCTTACTCTAACACATATACATCATTCTAAACATCCACAAATCACAAACAAACCATAAAAGTGTGATCATGCAACATAAACAACCAACTTTGCATGGTTGACATCAATAAACTTCTCATAACCTAGTTTTTCCTTCTAATGCAAGAAAACATGGAGAAATGGAAAAACAAACATGATCAATGAAGATATCTATCATCATACTACACATACACACCACAAAATCATGTTCATAACTTCAAAGCTCACAAAACTCATAATCTACCATTGTTGGTCAAGCATAGGATGAACAAGAACAAGAACAAAAACACAACAAAACTATAGGAACCATACATTCAAGATAAATTAGATTCACCCCCTTACCTTGGTTAATCTTGATTCTAGCTTGGTTTGGATTTCTACAATTCTCTTCTTCTCTTTGTTTTTCTCTTCTTTCTCTTCTCTTCACAAGTTTTCTCTCTTTTCTCTCTAAAATATCTCTTTTTCTCTTCTATTCTAAGACATCATATATTTTACCTCTCTATAGCTCTTTCTATTTCTCTACTTCTCATTTTCACCCACTCAACTCTCATAAATTCCAATTTTGGCCCAAATGTTACTAAACATTAATTCTAACCAATTAACACCAAAACATAATAATTAAACACATAGAAAGTAATAAGCAAAATATTAACATAATTAATATTTACCGACTGACACGACTCAAAAACGGTAAAATTTAGGAAAATACAACAAACATCACAACTAAACAGAAAAACACATTTACGGGCGTTACAAATATCGTGGTGAAGACCATTAAAAATAAATACAGTTTGATTTAGAATTTTTGAAATAAAATTTAAATTTAATAAATAAATAAATTTAAAATAATAATATTTAAATAAATTTTATAAAAATTCATTAACATTATAGATATCTAAATTTAATTAAAAAAAAAGAGTCTAAAATAAATAAGTAGTTATATTATGTAAATTGGATATGTTATATAATGAAATATATTAAATATAAATCACAAAACTACCGTTATAATAAATTATATTTATTTATTTTATCCATTTTAGTAATAATTTTATTTTTAAATTTCAAAATTTTAGTAAAGAAGTTTTTTATTTTTTATTTAATATTCAAAATTATTCATTTACTTAATCATACTTAATTTTGATTTATTTATATATTAAATTATATTTTATAGATATGAATAATTAATTTATTTTCTTATCTTATAATGCATGTTTCTATAGGATATGAAAAATGTCAGAATTAACATATTATATCATACTCTGTCTTCAAATGCTGGATTGAGACTGAATATGATACAACTATAATATTTTGTCGCTTATCATGCGCACCAAACGAGTCTTTAATAAATTAAATGAACTTCTCATTCCCTTTTATAGTTACAATATAATATTAAACATTTATTGACATAAATATATAAGTTTCAAAGATCCACCCATATTCTTTGGTGGTGGTAAACTTCAATTTCTAATTCAAAGCGTTTACTAATTTCACTCATATTTCACAAAGTAAATTGTAAATCAATTTAACGGTGATCAGTCAATAAAATGTATTAAGCATAGACATTAGATAAATAACCTAAAACAATCGATTAAACCATCAATTACATCAAAGAGTACAAGATTGTTTTTAAGATCAAATAATCATCCGTCATAAAAAGGGTGTTTAGCTACTCATAATTCAATTAAAATAATAACAAGGTTTGACAAATAATACATGAATCATACAAGAAAACAAGCGAGCTTCAAATATAAAAAGACTCCTGCATGACTTCGTAGAGACTATGCAAATATATTATTTAACATAATTTTAGCATTTATATTTGGCAAAATACCTTTTTTGGTCCGTTATGTTAAACTCGTGGTTCATTTTGGTCCCTTAACTTCAAAAAGTGTCATATTTGTCCCTTAACTCTCCAAAAGGTGTCATTTTAGTCCTTTTTGTCACATTAGCGACGGAAAAACTCAAAAATCGGCCGCTAAATCAGTCGCTAATATGACAAAAAGGACTAAAATGACACCTTTTGAAGAGTTAAGGGATCAATATGACACTTTTTGAAATTAAGGGACCAAAATGCCACGGGATTAACATAACGGACCAAAAAAGGTATTTTGCCTTTATATTTAGATTTTTTCTCCCACGATACGGCATAATCGCACCACTTGTGAGAGAGGTGAGGTGAAAGATAGTGGAAAAAGGAGGTCACCGTGAATGGAAATTTTGCATTTTATTAGAGAGAGAGAGAGAGAGAGAGAGAGAGAGAGAGAGAGAGAGAGAGAGAGAGAGCTTGTCTTGAGATAAGTGGCTCAAGGGATTTATTTTTAGGGGGGGTGAATAATGATGAACGTAGATCTTTCTCGCACAATCTTTGGTTATATGATGACTTGTTGAAAAATAAGTTTAATAGGTTGTATGTGATTGCTTGAGATAAAGAGACAACAGTGATTAATATGTGTTGATGAGGGTAAGAGGTGTATAATAATTGTTGGAGGAGGATACATCATTTGTTTATTTAGCAAAAAAGATTTCTTTAGTTAAAGAAAACACTTTCTCTTCTATTTCTCTCTTCTACTAGTAACAAAGATTTATTTTGTTAAAAGAAGCACAACAAATGAGAAATATAAATATAAGGAAGGAATAAAAGAGAAGGGTAGCTATTAGTTTATAATTGTTGCCATCAACAATCATATTTTAGAATAAATATATAAAAAGTGTAGTTTAATAATTTTGATAAGATTTCTCTTTCAATTCGATCTTGATTAAAAAAACATTTTTATAAACTAAAATATCTTAAATTTCCTACAAGTCTGAGATAAGTATTCATATTTGCATGTCGAAGATATCAATTTAGAAAATCGTCTTAAGTTTTCATAAATTTTGTATGATTAACTACAATTTACTTGTAGTAAAAAAATATAGATACTATTTTGTTATGGTTTAACCATGACAAATATTTTATAAGATTTTTTTAATCATGTTTAGATTTACATGAGTCTGTCTTGCACACCTAAAAAAACTTTTCGATTTACATAAAAAAAGAAGAGGTATACACTTATTTTTCATAATAAGAAGTATTTAGATTTTAAATAAAAAAATAACTACAAAGTAGAAAGAATTTAAAATGGTTGGGATATTTGGGACAAAAGTAGCCAACATTATATCACATATTGAACCAGACAATCCTGATCCTTGATAAGAAAAAAACTCATTTAAACCAAAGATACCTTAGATTTCAACTTATATCAACTTGAAAACATAGCAAATTTTAAAGTAGTACTATTAATTAAAAACATAGAAGAAAAGTGTAGAAGAAAAAAATCAAGAACATATTTGAATTAACAATTAATACTTCAATTCTAAACATCTAGCACATGAAGTACACAAATATTTTCTCTTAATCGTATAACACATGGGCAAAAAACAAAACCGCCATTGCATCTCAACATCCATAACATTAACTTTCCCACCACAATAAGGACAAGAACCATATGCTTGTCGTCTTCCCAATTCCTTCTCTTCTCCATCGCACACATAAGTAAACCACATTTTTCTTCTGCTATATTTGTTCTTAGATTTCACTTATGTTGTTGTTTGATATATTTGGGTTTTTGTTGTGGTTGAGCTCCTTTGCTTTGATTTAGTAATAACTTTGAAAGAATGATCCATCAACTGCACATTATTTATACATTACAACAATGTATTGTGGTTGTTCTTGGTCGAACATCAAAAAATGGGTGCACAAAAGGTGTCATTTGTTATTTGTTATTTGTGTGTGTATATATATATATATGTGTGTGTGTGTATTTTTAATATTTGTAAAAATATATAAAATTAATAAGTAAGAGATAGATAAACTCGTTGGTACACGGCGTCAAATGTGGTTTCTAAAATTAAATATTAAAATAACATAGTTGGTTAAATAAATAGTATATTTCCTTTGTTTGATTATTTCAACCCTTTTTTCTATACCAATTCACTAGTATTTTTTTTTAATGAAATTAATGTTTCATAAAGTCTTTTGTGGAACTCATCACTATTGATTTTAATTATGGATGACAATAAATCAGGTCAAAATAGACTTTGAAATATTTAAGTCAGACCTATGATAAAATTTTCATGTCTAAGTTTTGAATGTGTGAAAAACACAAGAAAATGTAGGTTTGAATAGTGTTGAAGTTTAAAAAAAAAATTGGTTTGTTTAAATAAAATTGCTAAAGGTGGACAGTTGGGGAAATTTTCGGCATACGGAGGAGCAATTTCCAACAAGAAACTTCTGTTAATTTTCATCGACTCAGTAAGTCATTGTGATGGTTTAAAGTCCCAATCTTCGGATTAGGGACCAAATCGGTGAGTTTTTTCAGCTGTATGAAACCTAACAAGAACAGATCTAGGGAAAATGGGTCGTGGTCGGGGTCGACCGAGGAAAATGGCAACAACGACACCTCCGGTGATGGTACGAGTCTTTACAGCACTGTCTAACGCTCGACTAGAAGGGTTGGAGTATCGATTATAAGGAACAATTTCACAAAATGAAGCATTGAGCAACGAGACATTGAAAACACTAGATCCATTAATAGAGGAAGAAAATAAGGAGGTAACGGTGGAACACCCAAAAACAAGCATTGAGGCCCTTACATAAGAAGACCAACCTAAATCCTGGTAGATATAATCAAAAGGCAACCCGTATTTCCTCTAACAATATAGGAATAAAATATATAGCCCTTACAAAAGTGAATGGAGAAGTAGAAGTAGTTATAGAGGAATAGGACATAGTATTTGAACTGAGGTATTGGGAAAATAAATTGATATTGTATACCCTTGGGGACAACCTCACTATGAATGGTGTCAAGAAACTCATGGTAAATATTGGGACCTTTGTTTCCCTGTCTAAGTTATACTTCAATGAGGAGGGATACTTCATCATAAGATCTAGATCAAAACTGGATAGGGATACAATATTTATGAGATGATCGTACACCATTTACTATAATCATATGTTTTCACATGAGTTGACCCCTAAATTTAGCATACATAATCAAATATTGAGATTTCTACCTATATGGGTGATGTTCCCATAGTTACCTCTTGTGTATTGGGGTGAGAAGAATATTTGGAAAATTCCTAGGGTCATTGGGAAGCCTATGATAACTGATGAGTGCATAACTAAAAAGCTAAGGGTGTCTTATGCTAGAGTGCTTATTGAAGTAGAAATAACCCATGAGTTGAAATATTCTATTTCCATTAGGAACCCCAAAGGAAATAAGATCATGCAGCAGGTGTGTCGCTACTGTAAAAAAAACACAGAGTCGCCACTGAACTTTATTTATCCCGATAAAGAGAAATGAAATATCTAGTAAACCTCAAACAAGGAAAAGGGATAGTATTACGACCAAGAGAAGGGTACAGAAGTCGGTTACGCAAGGGGAAAGTATTAGCACCCCTCACGTATGTATTACTCTACGGGATCCACTCTTGTTGTTTCTAATCAAAGGGTGTGTTACATCTAATGCTTACTCGTCTAAGGGAGTGCAATGCATGGATTAAAGGAAAACAAAGGTTTAAAATAATTGAGCTCACCATGATTGTTCGAATCTTGTGCCTACGTATCCCTAACGTGCAATTGAGAAATCAGAGCCCCATAGTTCTTCCCAACATTTTTGTTTTGTTTGTTGTGTGTATTTTATGGACCAAAATGTCCTTATACAAAGGGTTTCAACAGGAAAGAACCATAAGACAACTTGAATTGGTTGGTGTTTTGGGTTAGGTGAATCCCTCAAGTGGTCCTATTAAATAAGATATACATTAGTACATTCACTTTTACTTTGAAAATGTTTCAACATCTTAACGTGTTTTGAATTTTTGTTAAGAAAAGAGTTTTAGTTTTATTAGGATGCAACAAGAAAGCAAAAGTCTAAAGGGAGACTTAGTCCTATTGTTGTCATCAAATGTGGTCCTATAGTTGAGGATAAAAGGGAATCCTAACTATGCTAGCATGATTGGGTACCAATCCTAAAGTCTAGTTGATTCAACCTTACCCAAAGGGTCGAGGTGAATCAAGACATCTTAAGGGTGCATGTGATCAAACAAGCAATGTTCAAATGACAAGCTCACAATGGAAAGACAAGTATCACCACCTAACAAGCAATAGATGAACATAGTGATACCTACCCAAGCAAAAGGGAAGCATGCATATAAACTTATAAGATCCCTAAGCAAGTATTAGGGTGTCATGTACTTAAAAACCAAAGGACAGCTAACAAGTTTTAGATGAGACAATGAGGGGGTGTAAAGAGAATCCTTAAACAAGTATTAGGTCACTATGAATGTATCTTACAATGAAATTTCTGGTCCTATTAAATAAGAGATATATGAGTATATTCACCTTTACAACTTCTCGCCTAATCACTACCCAACACTACTTCTGCCAAGAAGTCGACATCTAGACCTGAGAAATCGCCATCCCACTTCCAATCACCACAGTGACATCTAACAGTCCCAATCCCACTGTCTGTATAAAAAAAACAAACTAATTTATAAGATCACACTTCCAATACAAGAACTCTACTCTTTTGCTTAAAAGCTTTAAGAGTGAGAACAAAGAACTCAACTGATTACCTAAAGGCTTCTAAGTGAGAATAAACAGCTTGACAAATAGTTAAGCTGCGTACAGTCTACCACACAGTATCAAGAGATACGTGGGAGACTTAAAACACAAGAGACTCTCAAAATCTAAGCTTTATAACCTTTCCTAATTTTCACAATAGTGAAAACTTAATTACATTAGGTCTAGGGAACTCTTTAAATAGTCTTCATCAATCCATGGGCTTCGAGATTATTTACTTGATCCATAAGCTGAGAGTTGCAACAAATCTGTAGAGAAATCTTTTTTAATCTTGAAAACAAATATTTCTTCAATCTTCTAATTTTAGAAACTTTAATTCTGGTGGAGATTTGATTCCTTTGTTCTAGATTAAATATTCTTGACCTGTGTAAATCACTGAAATATATCCATAGGAAATATCACAGAATAAATGTAAAACAAATCAAATCTATTCAAAATTTCAAACAACCTGTGCTAATCTTCTGATACAGGATGTCACGACATCAGTCAAGACATCTGGTTTTTCCTGTAATCTCATACTCAGTTGTAACAAGAGATCAAGATGTTATGACATATTGTTTAACATCCTTCAAACACCATGTTTTAGCAAAATTATGCCAATCCCAAAAATAAAGAGCTAACAATATCCCCCTTTGGAAAAATTTGGCTAAAATAACCAAAAACTAAATTGCAAAAAGATATGTCAATTCAAACGCACTTACACAAACACAAGCTACATGCTAAACATGTGAACTTTGTACATGAGGAAGAAGATAAGAGACACTCCCCCTCAACACAATGTACATGAGGAAGAAGATGGGGTATACCCCCCCTAAGACATAGTTCGAATATACCACCCTGAACTCTGTATGTGAAGGATCACATAACTCAGAGCACAAGACACAATCGTTCCCATAACTCAGAGCATAAGACATAAACCAGACACAATCAGGATGTTAGAACATCCTTCACGACATTGTGCAGACACACCAAGAAAACAGACTTAGCAGTAGAAGCAAAGAAAAGAAACACACATAAAGAAAAAACTCAAGACTCAAACAAAAACCGACCCCCCCTGAATTGTTGAATTCCTCAATTTAGAGAATATACTTAATGACCTTTTCTCCCCCTTTTTAGCCAAAAATTGACCAACAAACCAAAACACAAAAGAATTGGTTCAAGACACAACAAAAAGAACACTAACTAGGTGCTTGACCCAACCGACTCAAGGACTCACCCAAACTGGACTGACACAAAAAAATGAAGAAAAGAAGGATGGAACCATAGAAATAAGACATGACCCCAAGAGACAAAAACTAACAAAGAAGATAAAAGACTCTAAAAAAATAAACTCCCCCTTTTTGAGTTTTTTAAAAATATTTGTTTGTATAAGGATAACATCTAACAACCACCCAATTCTCCCTCCTAAGTCAATGAAGCTAACTCAGTCTTTATCATCATCTGAGTATGAATCATGTAGATGGACATAATTCTTCTACAGGGATTTCATCTCTATCACATATGCTTTCCCTGTTATGAATGCTCCAGTAGATGTTCCAACATTTGTTGCTTTGTTGAAACCATCATTCTTTGAATCATTGCCCTTATCCTTATTGAAATTTAGCATATGATCCTCCTTAGCACCAGAATCTTTGAAAATTTTGCTCATTGTTGAAACGCACTTTGTGAGGATTGGTGAGGTTGTAAATCCTTTAAATAAAAGGAGAGTTACCTAGAGTGTAATGAAAATCTTGTATGTAACGATGTTCCAGTCAAGGAAAATATTTTTGGAAGAAGATAAACCAGTCTTAGTAAGAGTGCATCATTCATTATAGGAGAGATACACGTTTCTTATCAGCTTTTTCTTTTTCCCAAGTTTTGAGTGCTGGAAGATGTTACAACATTTGAAATGACATCCCTATGCCATTGAAAAGTGCTTTTTCTGAGTTGCACATATCACAAGATGAAGGTATATAGGCGATAGACCGACCAAGCAGTTATTACTATAGTTCTCCAGTAGTGCAATTTCAAAATTACCCCTCATGATATCAATGTAATTTTCACCTCAAGTTATGATTAAAACACTTCATGCAGATTCTCAGACATACCAATCTTAGGAGTGTCAATATTTGCCTGTAGCAAAACTCTTGAACCAATGATGACTTGAACCAAAGACTTGTTTCTTTAGACAGAGTTAAATCCTTAAGTACGTTGATTGTAGTAGCTTGTCACACAACAATGTCATGACATTTAGTTTGACATTGTACACTTATAGTATTCAACCCAAATAGAAAACACATCACTCTTCAGCCAAGTAACTAATCTTAAAGAAATACCAGGATTCAATTAATTCTAATCCAGTGACCATAATATCCTCCAATAATAATATCTTCATAGACATTGTCAAAAGCTTTTACTCCATAATTCACCATCATTAATTCTTTGATCTTTTAAAACTACTGATGATTCCAAGCTAAAACAGCTCCAAATAGTGAACTCCCACTTAATGCTTTCTAGAGAGCCTTCTTGTTCAGTGCCTGCTAGCCTTTCAATATTACTGGAATATCCACTTGCTGAGATGATGCTTCAACATATGGTTGAACATCACTAAGGGTACTTCTCTTAATACAATAACTCATAAGCATATTTTGTTCTCCTTGTAGGATAAGATGATAATCTTTAAAGACTTCTCCTTGTGGTAAACAAAAATATAACTTTTTTTTTAAATCCTCTCAAGAGATCCATATATCTCATTAAATATAAAACATCCTTTTCTTGATGACAATACCTTCAGACTTCACATAGTTGACTTATGCTTATTACAAAAGTCATTAGTCCTTTAGTGAGAATTTCATTACTAATACTTAGATACTCCATCTAGTAATCTTCAATCATCCGATATCCTTAATTCCCCTTTTAGTATCACCAATACAAATAAAAACTGATAGATTGAGACAACGCAACTACTAGTTAAACACTTTTACTACAGTCAAGTGTCTAGATTAAACAGAGTCAAATACCAATTATCTTAGTTGAAGATCCAAGATAGATATGAGAAATTATGCAATTATTACTTCCCAGAGTTTTAACCATTGCTTGGTTAAACAATGTTGATTTTGACCTTAGAGAAGTTGAACATAAAAAACTTTTGCACTCCATCTACCACAGAAGAGATTTCTTCAGTCCAAGTATCTGTATATAGCTATAATAGCCATATGTTTAGCATAATGTGGCAACATTTTGATAACATCCTTGACTAAACTTGCCTTTGATGAGAACAACCTTTTGTCACATGAGTTCTTCTTGCTAATAATAGCTTGAACACCCAATTCCTTCTAGGTTTCCAATAATCTTTCCACTTGGGAAACTTCCTTTGACTGAGATATACTATCCTTACAGGCCTGATTAAGATACCAAGTATGAAAGTTGATAGAATTACCTCATCTTGTAGAAAAGAGATGGTAGACAAATCGTTCTTCTCTTAAAATAAGATAAGAATTATTCCCCTCATGTCTTCTTCATGGTTGATAACCTTTTATGCAGGATGCATAGATCTTTGAATGAATCAGTTATCTTGTAAAGAAAGAAATCTTTACAACAGAAATCCTTATTAGAAATTAATCTTCTAGTCAGACACGTAACATCCTTGGTAGATATAAAGTCAGGAATGAAGGATAGAAAAACACTTAGAAAGGGGGGGTTTGAATAAGTGTAGCTTTAAAAACTAGTAAGATAAAAACTATTTGCACAATGATTTTTATCCTGGTTCGTTGTTAACTAAACTACTCCAGTCCACCCCCTTGGAGTTATTTACCTCACCTGAGGATTTAATCCACTAATCACACTTGATTACAATGGTTTTCCACTTAGCCAACTGCTAAGTCTTCTAGAGTATCCTGATCACAACCTGATCACTCTAGGAACAAACTGCTTAGACAACTTCTAAGACTTGCTAGAGTATACTGATCAACAACCTGATCACTCTAGAACTTACAAATTAATGTAAACAAATTCTTTTAAGAGTTACAATGCTTCTTATAAAGCTATTATCACAACTGTGATTTTCTCTTAAGTTTAAGCTTAAATCTCACTAAAATATTACAACAGCAATGTAGTGAGCTTGATGATGAAGTTTGAGAGCTTTTGAATTTGACAGCAATTTTGGATAGTACGCAAGTGTTGTCTAGAGCTTCTCATCAGAACTTCATATATATAGGCACTTGAGAAGATGACCGTTGGGAACATTTAATGCTTTGCGTAATCCGTACAGCATTGCATTTAATGTTTCACTCTTTTGTCAACTACCTCGAGCCTTGTTTCCGCTGTGTCTACTGACGTTGCCTTTAATAGCTTCTAACGTTCCTTTTGTCAGTCAGCGTAGCCTGCCAGTCTAGTACTTGCTTCTGATCTGATGTTTGTGTAAACAACGTTTGAATGTCATCAGAGTCAAACAGCTTGGTGCAGAGCATCTTCTTGTCTTCTGACCTTGAAGAGCTTCTGAGCGTGATACCATGAGAACTTCAGTGCTTCTGCTTCTGATCTCAAGTTCTTCTGATGCTTCCATAGACCCATGTTCTGATTCTGCTTGACCATCTTCTGATGTCTTGCCAGACCATGTTCTGATGTTGCATGCTGAACCTTCTGAGTCAGTGCTTCTTGCGCTGATTTTGTGCATACTCTTTATATAATTCCTGAAACGGAAATTGTATAGTATTAGAGTACCACATTATCTCATACCAAAATTCATATACTTTTTATCATCAAAACTAAGAATATTGATCAGAACAAATCTTGTTCTAACAATCTCCCCCTTTTTGATGATGACAAAAACATACATAAATGATATGAATTTGCGATCAGAAAAGACAGACAGCAAAGGACAATTACACAGCTATAGCATAAGCATATAGACAATGTGTGAATATGTCTCCCCCTGAGATTAACAATCTCCCCCTGAGATAAATAATCTCCCCCTGAAATAAATACTAGAAGAATTTTTATAAATAAAAGACTTCCCTGAGTATTTCAGTAGAGACTTTCACATATGCTTAGATCTTCAGAACATTCGCAGCTTCTGATTCTTGCTTCCATAGGACAGCTTTAGAACTTGAATTTCCTAGATCTTCAGAATATTCATAGCTTCTGATTCTTGCTTCCATTGGACAGCTTCAGAGCTTGAATTTCTTCTTGAGTCATTGCATGCTAGATTGTATCAGAACATTGTTGAATGTACCAGAGCATCATCAGAGCATCTTTACATCCTGAAATGTTACAGAACAAACTAAACGACAAAAGTCAGCATGAATGAATCAGAACATATAATTATGTATCAGAGCACACAAACATAATGTTGCAGAGCATATTTTGTAACTAAAAACATGCATCAGAACGTATAAAGAATAAGAATGAAAGTATATTCTATCATCAGAATATCAGAACATTCTTCCTTCTTGCTTCTGATTCTTGAAGCTTTATAGCACTCAGCTTGCTTCAATTTCCATGAGCTCGATTCTTTATAGAATTGCTTTTCCTCATCTCTTTGCTTCTCATGTTGAGCTTTAAAAGAGGATCTTCAATTCCTGCAAGACAACACTCAAAGACATAGAACTTTGCAAGTTCTGTTAGAAATGTGAAGCCTTTCTCCCAGCAACTGATAAAATAAATCAGATCATTTATCACATTTTTCTCCCCCTTTTTGTCATAACATCAAAAACATAAAAGATTCAGATGAAAAACAAAACAAACACATAGAAGAAAAAAGGATAATTTTCATTAAGCACGGAGAAAAAAGGTTCAGAAGTACAAGAGGAAGGGTAAGGGAAGATGCAAAGAAAAAACAGATGCAGCAAAACAAAAGAAAACAATCAAAGACTCAATGACTAAGATGACCCTAGTTTTGACATGATCTTGGCCAGCATATCATGAATCCCATTGTTGCTCTTATTCTGCCTTTCCATGAAAGCACGAAACTCAGCGTTGATTGATCTCTGCTCATCCTGGTTCTTCTGAATGACTTCCAAAGTCCTTGCGAGACGAGAAGGTTCATCAGAAGAAGCTTCACAACTTCTTTCCAGAGGGATGGCATTCTGATCCGTAGCTTCCATAGTCAGATCATTTGCAGGATTTTCCTCAACAGGAATGGTTTCAGCAACATGATCTTCAGCATCTGCTTCTTCCATAGAAGCATCTCCATACTCTGCAGCAGGAACCTCAGAATCTCCATTCTCAAGAGCCTGAAGAATGGCAGCAAGATTCCTAGGAGCAGAAGGACCTTCAACTTCTGGTGGGTCAACAACTTCTGGAATGACCAAGCTTGGATCTTCCTCAGAAGGGTTTTCCCTCATAAATTCAAAGAGAGTCCTGAAGTCTCCGAGCAGAACAGGACAACTTCTGGTGGGTCAACAACTTCTGGAATGACCAAGCTTGGATCTTCCTCAGAAGGGTTTTCCCTCATAAATTCAAAGAGAGTCCTGAAGTCTCCGAGCAGAACAGGATATTGAGGTCTCCAGACCACAATCTCCCTGCAAGGGTTAGCTTCCATTGCAGCAGCAATTCTTGCTTCTTCCAGCTCATCCACAAATCTCTTCTCCTCAACAACAACCCTGTTTCTGAGGGGATGATAGTAGATACCATTATCACCCTCCAGAAGATAACCAGCATAACCAGGGGCAGCAGCCACTAGTCTCTTCTGTACTCCCATAGCTCCTACTTGAAAATCCTGGCGAAAGCTTCTCCAGAGGTTTCTCGTAGAAACATCATCAAGACAATTGAAGAAAGCATCCTTCAGAAGGTCAAGCCTGCTAATCACTTCATTTCTGAACAGCTCCAGGTAGATATGGGGTTCAGGTTCAGGTGGGTTGAAGGTGAATTTGTAGTCAGGGTAGAGAAGGCAGTAAGGGTTGGATTTTCTGGTAGTTAGGGGATGGGATAGAGAAGGTGGAGGTGCGGTGTTTGAGGAAGATGGGATATCTGTGGGAATGATTAAGGATGAAGGGATATCTGTGATTGGAGTAGGTGAAGAAGGAATAATTATAATGGGGGTTGATGAGGATGGCTTATCAGAAGGAGTTGGAGGAAGAATATTTAGTGGTGTAGGGTTTAAGACAGGAGTAGAAAGAGAAGGTGGAAGAGGATTTGGTATAGTGAAGGTGTTTGGTGGTTCAGAAGGAGGTGGTTGGGTAGAAGATTGAGGTACAGAAGGAGGAGTAAAAACATGCCTGGAGACAATTGCAGAAGGAGCATTTGCAGATCTGGGAGTACGAAAGGAATCTTTAATTTTCTTCTGCCGATATTCTGGAGTGTTCACCTTGTCAGGATCATAGGTGATCCTCTGCTTCTTAGCTTGCTTGGCCTCATCTTCTTGAGCCTTTCTTTTTAGCCTAGCCTGTTGTTTCTTCTGATCCTTCTTCTGAAGATCAGCTTTTGACAGAAGCACTCTACCATGGATCCACGCAGGATCAACTTCAGATTGTTTCCTAACAGAATCTTCCAAGTGGTGCTTGACAGCCTTGTGAAGTTCTAAATGAAACAAAGTGGCAAAACCTTCAACAGGAACTCTCCTTGACAGAATATTCGGAAAGCTTGTACCAACAGAAGATACCTTCTGGATGAGATCAAGTCTGAACAGATCAACACCGTTGAAGATAGGTCCTTGAACAACTCCAAGAAATTGGGACGCTCCAAGGGTCCTAATAGAATCCAACAGATTACTTTCCGTCAGAATATCAGATATCATTCTGGCGAAAGGAATAGTGTTTCTTGGAATATGAGGACTCTTCGCCCTTTCTTCTTCTCTAGACTCAACAATGGAAGTCTTCAGATTCTCAAACAGAATATGAGAGATGTTGAGTTCTATCTTTCTGCCAATGCAGAAGAGAGTATACTTGTGATCAGGACTAATGTAGGCGGAGGAGGAGAATAACTGCTTCCTGTGGTGAAGAGAACCCAGGATAATCTCAGCCCACACTTGATAAAACGGCCTTAAAGTACCAGTTTTATGAGATTCAAGCCCAATAGCATGAGAGATTTGTGTTTCAACCTGATACCAGTTAACCCTTCCAGGTTGAGGACCGGTGCAACCTTCTTCATCATCCAGGTTGTAGAGCTTCCTGATAAGCTTTTCAGTAATAACCACTTCATGCCCTAGCACGAAGGAAATGATGGCAGTTGGGGTAACCGTTGCATGTACCTAGAAATCCTTCACCAGTTCAAGATAAATTGGTCCAACCAATCTATCGAGATAGTTTGACCATCCCTGTGCTAATATCCTTGCATCACATTGGAAGCCATTTGTTCTTAGATTGTTGAAGTCCACATCGGACTCACAGAGAACTTCCAGTTCTTCAGTGGGAATCATGCAGGTTTTCAGAGGAGCATACCCATATTTGCGTAAAAGAATCTGAGTAGAAGAAAGTCTTTCTGCAGGGCTTGATGAACTTGAAGATGAATACATGATGATTATGCTTGGTTTTAGATCAGAAACTAGGGTTTGAAGGAAACGAATGCAAAGAGAGAGATACACAAATGGAGAGAGAGAGTGAAAAAGATGAAATGAAGATGAAGCGGGTTATTTAAACGGTTTGAAAAAGAAAATAAAATAAAGTAAAAAGAAAACTGTTTAAAAGAAATGATTACAAAAAAAATGACATCAATATGCATTTAATGAGAAATGACGTTAGGAGAGATAAAGTAACAAAATGAAATGATTTGCACAGTTACCTAGGGCGGCGTCTCCTCAACTGCACGCATGCTTGTCCAAAAATAGTGAACACGTGTTCATTTTCTAGAAAGACTGGTGACAGCTGTTTTGCTTTAAAAGAGTTTCTGAATCAACTTAGATAATGAAACGTTAGTAATAACAGAATCAGAACTTCTAATTGATTAGTATCAGAACTTCTTATAGCTGCCTAGTCCTAACACATTTCAGAAGATATTCATACAAAGATCTTCTCATCTTCTCATTCTGGGCATAAGTCCATACTGATATTCTTCAGAATGAACTTAAACCTATCTTCAGCAAGGGGTTTTGTAAAGATATCAGCCCATTGATGGTCTGTATCCACAAAGTTCAAAGAAAGAACACCCTTCTGAACATAGTCCCTCATAAAATGATGTTTAATCTCAATATGTTTAGCTTTGGAATGTAAGATAGGATTCTTAGATAAACATATAGCAGAAGTGTTATCACAAAAAATAGGAATGTTACTCTCATATATCTGATAATCTTCTAGCTGACTCTTCATCCAGAGCATTTGTGTGCTACATCCAGCAGCAGCAACATATTCTGCTTCTGTAGTTGAGAGAGCTATGGTAGCTTGCTTCTTGCTGTACCAGGAGATCAAATGACTTCCAAGGAATTGACAACTTCCAGAAGTACTCTTTCTTTCAATTCTATCTCCAGCATAGTCAGCATCACAGAATCCTACTAAGTTGTATTCTTTAGATCTTCTGTAGACCAAACCAACGTTAGTAGTACCTTTCAGATACCTCAGAATTCTCTTAACAGCAGTTAAGTGAGATTCTCTAGGATCTGATTGGAATCTAGCACACAAACAAACACTGAATAGAATGTCAGGTCTAGAAGCAGTTAAGTATAAAAGAGATCCAATCATACCTCTGTACATCCAATCATACCTCTGTACAACTTCTGATCTACCTTCTTACTTACCTCATCCTTACCTAGAACACATGTTGGATGCATAGGAGTTTTGGCTTCTTTGCTTTCAGAAAGATTAAACTTCTTCAGAAGTTCTTTCACATACTTTGTTTGATGAACATAGGTTCCATCAGAAGTTTGATTGATTTGAATCCCAAGGAAATACTTGAGTTCACCCATCATACTCATTTCGAATTCAGCCTGCATAGACTTAGCAAACTCCTTTCCAAGTGAAGCATTAGATGTTCCAAAGATAATATCATCAACATAAATTTGACAAATTAAAATATCCTTCTTAGATGTTTTACAGAAAAGAGTCGTGTCCACTTGTCCTCTAGTGAAACCATTGTCCAGAAGGAAAGAACTTAATCTTTCATACCAAGCTCTGGGAGCTTGCTTCAACCCATACAATGATTTCTTAAGTTTGAAAACATGTTCTGGAGACTTAGTGTCTTCAAAACCAGGAGGTTGGTGGACATAGACTGCCTCATCTATATAGCCATTTAAGACGGCACTCTTAACATCCATCTGATACAGAGTGATGTTGTGCTGGGTGGCAAAAGAAATCATTAAGCGAATAGATTCTAACCTGGCCACTGGTGCAAAGGTTTCTGTATAGTAAATCCCTTCTTGCTGACTATATCCTTGAGCCACCAGTTTGGCTTTGTTTCTTACCACATCTCCCTTCTCACTGAGCTTGTTTCTGAACACCCACTTTGTACCAATGATGTTGAATCCTTTAGGTCTAGGAACCAAATCCCATACATCATTCCTTGTAAACTGATTTAGTTCTTCTTGCATGGCAATTATCCAATCTGGATCTTCTAGAGCTTGATCAACAGAAGTTGGCTCGATCAAAGAAACAAGACCTAATTGACATTCTGCATTGTTCTTAAGGAATGCTCTTGTTCTGATGGAATCATCTTTCTTTCCAAGGATCACATCTTCTGAGTGAGCAGAGGTGAGTCTAGAAGATCTTCTGAATGTTGGCTCTTCAGAAATTCTGAGATTCTCTAAAGATGCAGCAACTTGATCTTCTGATTCTTTGCTTCTTAGACTTTCAGCTTCTGGAGCTTTGCTTCTTGGTTCTACAACTTCTGATATGTCAATATCTATATCTGCAAAATTCTCAAACTGCTTTGGTTTTCCAAGACCAAGCTTATCATCAAACCTGATATTGATTGATTCTTCTACAACCAATGTTTCAGTATTATATACTCTGTAGCCTTTAAAGCGTTAAGAATATCCAAGAAGAAAACATTTTTGTTCCAAAACTTATGGTTCCAGAGCCAATAATCTTGCCATTTTGATCTCCTCCAAACTTGACTTCTCCACCAGACTTAAGCACCAGGTCTTGGAACATAGACCTTCTTCCCGTCATGTGTCGCGAGCACCTAGAGTCCGGGTACCATGACATTTTGTGCTTTGTCCTCTTTGCAGCTAAGGATATCTGCAACAGAAATTATCTTCTCCTTAGGTACCCACAATTTCTTGGGTCCTTTCTTGTTAGTCTTTCTCAAGTTCGGATTGAACTTGGGTTTAGCATAATAGTTAACAGGAGCAACAGCATGATATTCTTTAGGTTTGACAGCATGATATTTCTTAGGTTGTGTCACATGCTTCTTGGTGTGTACAGTGTTAAAACTCTGTGCATGTGAAGTGAGCCTAATATCATGTGCATGGCCATATTTGAACTGATCATACAATGGCTTGTATGTGATTTTCAAATCATCAACAGGTTCAAATTTATGTGAGGTATCACCCTCATAGCCAAAACCAAACCTTTTGTTTCCAGATACACCATATATCATAGAAGCAAGATGAATTCTGCCAATACTTCTAGATAGGAACTTTCTGAAGCTCGAGTCATATTCTTTCAGAATATGATTGAGACTAGGAATGGATTTTTCTGATTCAGAAGGAGATCCACTATCTTTGGATAATTTTAAAACTTTTTCCTTCAGTTCAGAATTTTCCACTTCCAGCTTCTTAGTTTCAAATTCAAAATGCTTTTTCAGCTTTTTGTATTTGATACTAAGATGAGCCTTGAGTTCCAGAAGTTCAGTTAAGCTGGAAACTAACTCTTCCCTAGATAGTTCAGAAAATACCTCTTCAGAATCTGATTCTGATGTAGATTCTGATCCATCATCCACTGTAGCCATCAGTGCAAAGTTGGCTTGCTCTCCTTCAGAGTCTGATTCTGATTCTGATTCAGAATCATCCCATGTTGCCATAAGACCTTTCTTCTTATGAAACTTCTTCTTGGGATTCTCCTTCTGAAGTTTTGGACATTCATTCTTGAAGTGTCCAGGCTCATTGCACTCATAGCAGACGACCTTCTTCTTGTCAGATCTTCTGCCACCAGAAGATTCTCCTCGTTCAAACTTCTTTGAACTTCTGAAGCTTTTGAACTTCCTTTGTTTGCTCTTCCAGAGTTGGTTTACCCTTCTGGAGATCATGGACAGTTCATCTTCTTCTTCTGATTCTGATTCTTCAGAATCTACTTCTTCAGCCTGAAAAGTGTTAGTGCATTTTTTAATATTAGATTTTAATGCAATAGACTTACCTTTCTTCTGAGGCTCATTTGCATCCAGCTCTATCTCATGGCTTCTCAAGGAACTGATTAGCTCTTCCAAAGAAACCTCATTCAGATTCTTTGCAATCTTGAATGCAGTCACCATTGGACCCCATCTTCTAGGTAAGCTTCTGATGATCTTCTTTACATGATCAGCCTTGGTGTAACCTTTGTCCAGAACTCTTAATCCAGCAGTTAGCGTTTGAAATCTTGAGAACATCTTCTCAATATCTTCATCGTCCTCCATCTTGAAGGCTTCATATTTCTGGATTAGAGCAAGAGCTTTGGTCTCCTTGACTTGAGCATTTCCTTCATGGGTCATTTTCAATGACTCATATATATCATGGGCAGTTTCCCTGTTAGATATCTTCTCATACTCAGCATGAGAGATAGCATTTAGCAAAACAGTCCTACATTTATGATGATTTTTGAAAAGCTTCTTTTGATCATCATTCATTTCTTGTCTTGTAAGCCTTACGCCAGTAGCATTCACTGGATGTTTGTAACCATCCACCAGAAGATCCCATAAGTCACAATCTAGACCAAGGAAGTAACTTTCCAGTTTATCTTTCCAGTATTCAAAGTTTTCACCATCAAATACTGGTGGTCTAGTATAACCATTGTTACCATTTCCATTGTATTGCTCAGCAGAGCCAGATGTAGATGTAGGTGTTTTTGTTGGAATTTCACCAGCCATCTTTTACTGAAGCGTTTTTCTCTTCCTGAATCTTTTCTAAACACGGTTAAGTGCTTGCATCTTAGAACCGGCGCTCTGATGCCAATTGAAGGATAGAAAAACACTTAGAAATGGGGGGTTTGAATAAGTGTAGCTTTAAAAACTAGTAAGATAAAAACTATTTGCACAATGATTTTTATCCTTGTTCGTTGTTAACTAAACTACTCCAGTCCACCCCTTTGGAGTGATTTACCTCACCTGAGGATTTAATCCACTAATCACACTTGATTACAATGGTTTTCCACTTAGCCAATTGCTAAGTCTTCTAGAGTATCCTGATCACAACCTGATCACTCTAGGAACAAACTGCTTAGACAACTTCTAAGACTTGCTAGAGTATACTGATCAACAACCTGATCACTCTAGAACTTACAAATTAATGTAAACAAATTCTTTTAAGAGTTACAATGCTTCTTATAAAGCTATTATCACAACTGATTCTGCTTGACCATCTTCTGATGTCTTGCCAGACCATGTTCTGATGTTGCATGCTGAACCTTCTGAGTCAGTGCTTCTTGCGCTGATTTTGTGCATACTCTTTATATAATTCCTGAAACGGAAATTGCATAGTATTAGAGTACCACATTATCTCATACCAAAATTCATATACTTGTTATCATCAAAACTAAGAATATTGATCAGAACAAATCTTGTTCTAACAAGAAACACATCCCTCATTTAGAACAAGAAATAATCAATACATATAGTTGTTCTTTGAGACAAGTAGGGCATTCTGCTCCAAAAAGAATCCAAGGTCCTTACAATCACTTCAATTAATGTTTGACATTAATTGGATTTCACCTCTAGCTCCATCTTTATCTAGAGTAACATAGACATAATAATGTTAGAACAAATGTTCTGGATATTTTTCCAATCCTCTCCTCAAAAACAGAACTAGTAGGATTGCCTTCAAAGGACCATAAAAGCTATAAGAATTCCTTCACAATTGATCAGAACACAAGTTCCTTCAGAGTTGGAAACAAAAAGAATGCTCTTTTTAATAAAAAACTTATCACTTTTATGTCAAAAAATTTTATTTGAGAATGGAGTACTCCTTCTTGGATCAGCCTCACATATGAACACTTTTCTTCCAAACAAACTTAGAAGTGCCTTTATGAGTGGACTTGAGAGATTCCCAAGTATCTTTGATCACAATAAAAGTGGTAAAGGATCTGTAACAAAACATCAAGATTAGAGAGACCCTCTGCAGAATCTTCACTCCTGTATTTCTTAGTATCAGGATTCTTCCAACCTGACAAACTTCAAAATTCCACTTACCATTCATTTCTAAAATGCTATCACCATTTCTTTCTAAAAGAAAATGGTACAAGAAAATATCTCCCTGAAGCTCACCCAATATGCACATAGGGTGCATGCTCTGATGCCAATTGAAATTTCTAGTACATGTATAACACATGCTAACACGTCTGTCGTACATGATGTCATGATAGTTGTTATGAAATCTGGAAACAAACCAGATTTATCAGATTGAATTTGATACTGAATTAAAATTGTAGAATGATAAATAACACATAGAGATGTTAACCAAGTTCAGTGCAAACAACATCTACTATGGGGGGGCCCAAGCCAGAAAGGAAGTCCACTATTAGTAGTATTATTTCAAAGTTAAACACCCCAGTTTACAAATGATTAAGATATGAAGTCACTATAAACATATAGATTGAAAACACTCAAAGGTTAACAACAAAATTTTTGTAAGTGAACATTCATGGGATTGCACTACACATCAAATATATCGCATACTTTTGGAACATAAACACACAATCAAATTGAATGAGACATAGATAATCAATGAAGGAAAAAAAATTACGGTCAAAGAGATAAATGATACGATATTACCTCACCATACTAAAGATGGAGGATGAACTTACAGGACAAGGAACTTTCGAACAAAAGTTGAAACAACTGTAAAGAGTTCCTTTAAAATATTTTAATTCAATGTTCTTACCACCTTCATATTTTTCTAAGTTTAAATTTGTGTGCACTGGAGTGTCAAAAGACACATAAACATCCATTCTTTGAGTTATCTTAGAGTGTATAGTCATGTTTGATAATGTCTTCAATAATATTTTCGATATGATATTAGAAGATCATCCACTCCTGTTAGACTCTCATTCTTCTCATATTTAGGATCATCTTCAGGATGATCAGATCCTTTTTTTAAGAACAAGATTGGTTCTACATCTGGCCTTAGGTTTTGATGATAACTTTATATGTTATCTTAAGGAACAATTATATAAACTAATAGTTTTCTTTCTAGTGCGTGGCTTTTCCCTTGAAGGTTCTAACTCTGGTAAGAAGGCGTGTAACGTCATCAGGTTCTGAACTCAACACTTTGGAAGAATACTAGCGTTCTGTTACAATGGAAGTCAAGATTTTGGAATGTTACTTATGCAACGGTTCCAAGGAACATTAGTACAAGAGCTTCTGATCATCACTTTGTAAGGAAGCTTTGGAGGCCTTATAAAGCTTTACTTATGTGTCCCATATTCTGAAGATGCTGAAGACGAGGTTTTGCTGAACAAATTCTAAAGATCTGAAGACATCGCTTCTGAAGACCAAGTGCTGAAGACTTTAAAGACAAAGTTCTGCTGAACAAGCTCTGAAGACTCAAAGACTTTGGTACTGAAGATTCAAGTTCTGATCATCTAAAACATGCTTCAATCAACACACAATCAAAAGCCTCTGAAGAATTAAAAGAACAAGGACGAATTTCCTGTGATGGTAAGCAGAAAAGTACTAACGTAAACAGTGACCTCTATTCTTATAGGGTGGCGTAAGGACACTCCAACATGTGCTTGTTATCTACCACTCCCATCATGACCGTTGGGGACTTTACAACTGTATTTTGTAATTCCTCTTCTACCCTACAATAGATCTATCCTTCTCTGTAAAGGAAGCCATTGGAAGAATTTGAAATCAATGAATCAGCTCTACAAAACTACACCAAAGCATTGCACAAAATCTGATAGAGAACTTTTTGTATAGTTTTATATTTTAGCAAGGAGCTTTTGTTCGTATCTTAGTTATCAACACTTTTGTGTTGTTGTACTTAAAAATTGTGTAATCAGCTTATTAAAAGCATCTTTGTAATACACACTTGTAATCAACTTGGTTGATTGTTTCCTTAGGGGAATAGGTGATAGTCAAAAGCCTCGAGAAGACTGTGGCTGCGGTCATAGTGGTTTCACGATAAGGATCAAATGAACTTGTTGGGATTTGTCAGCTATGTTGATCATAAGCTTATTGTGATTGTTTCCTTGAGAGACTAGGTTCTAGTCAGAAGTCTCAAGAAGGCATTGGTTGTGGTCAGTGTGGTTGTCTGTAATCAGTTTGGTTATAGTGGATTAAGTCCTTATTGAGAAGGAAAAATCACCTTGGCGGGTGGACTGGAGTAACTTTGTTAACAGTGAACCATGATAAAAATAATTGTGTTCATCTATTTTTATTCATTTGTTAACCATGTGTTTTGTGTTGCGAAAATATTATATTTGGTGCAACCCAATTCAAACCCCCATTTCTTTTGTTTCTCGCACCTTCAATTAGCATCAGATCTCTGGTTTTGGTTTGATACACTTAACAGTGTGAGATAAAGATTTAGACATGTTTCGGAAACACTATGGTTGATCTTACACCACCACCGCCACCAGTTATCAATGAAAGATATCACTATAATGCTAAACCTCCAATATTTGATGGAGACAAATTTAATTACTGGAATGATAGAATAAAGAGTTTCTTTTTGGTCTATGATGTTGATCTATGGAATATGGTAGTTGATGGCTACATATATATTGTCGATGCTAGAGGAAACAAAGTCGAAATAAGAAGAATGAACAACCAACAAAAGAAGGAGTATAATAATCATCACAAAGCTAGAACCATCTCCTATATAGAGTATTAAAAGATAACAAATAGAGACTCTGCCAGGTCTATATTTGAATCCTTAAGAATGACTCATGAAGGTAATGCGCAAGTCAAATAAACCAAGGCCCCCGCCTTGATTCAAAAGTATGAAGCCTTTAGGATGGACGATGATGAAACAGTTGAGACAATGTTCTCAAGGTTTCAAATCATAGTTGTTGGACTGAGATTTCTAAACAAGGGTTACTCAACATCAGATCACGTAAAAAAGATTATCAGAAGCTTGCCATCCAAATGGACGCCTATGGTAACTGTACTCAAGCTAGCAAAGGATATGAACAACACTTATCTAAAGAAACTAGTAAGTTCTCTAAGAAGTCATGAGATTAAGCTAGAACAGGATGAACCTTAGAAAAGAGGAAAATCTGTAGCACTTAAATATGTCAAAAGTTATGAGATGTCCAAAGCTCTTCAAGCCGGGCAGATTAAGGATTCAGAAGAAGATTCTGATGTAGTTGAAGATGAGTTATCTCTGTTGTCCCGAAGGGTTAGCCGTCTTTGGAAGAGAAACCAAAGCAACAAACTCATAAGTACTACAAGGACTGATGGTTGCTTTAAGTCTACTTTTGGTCAAGGGAAGTCTAGTGGCAAGGAAGTCATTTGTTATGAATGCAACAAGCCAGGACATCTCAAGTACGAAAGTCCTAAACTTCAAAAGGACAAAAAGAAGAAGAAAGAACTATTGGCAACATGGGATTAATCTGACTCATCAGAAGATGAATCGGTCGATGGCTATGTTAACATGGCACTGATGGCCGATGTTGATGCCTCTAATGTGAAGCTTTCTCCATTAGAAGAAAAAAAGTAATTCAGTTACAAAAGAGGTTGTCTCCAAAGAGGTATTTTCTGATCCTTCTCATTTGAAATTATCTACTTCCTAAATTGAAATTTGAAAAGATATGAGATACTCAAGATTAAATTCAAAGAACTTAAAGAGTCTCATGAATTTATATCTTCTGAAAACAACAAGCTTAAGGAAGATCTCTTCATCCTAAATGAAGATATTTTCTTTCTAAAAGATGAGAAATCTGGCCTCAAAGGCACGAGGGCTCTTCCAAAAAAGCTTCTGAGAGTACTAATAATATCATTAAAAATTATGACAAAGCTTTTCAAAAATTCTTAGCCAGAAGCATAGGGAGATGCATGATAGCTTCAATGATCTATGACGGGAGAAGAAATGGGATAGATGGTATTGACTATAACTCCTATAACGAATTCAATTATGATAAGAAAGACAAACCTAATACTCTTTATTCCTACTTTGTCTCTGTTGGATTTGTATCGAAGGACAAAGAAAGAGAAAAATAAAACTATGATTATTAATCTAAGGCAAAACTTTTGGCTAAGCCCTCTCGTTTTAAAACATATAGACATGACTATTATGCGGTTAAACACAAAGTTGGTAAAAACTCTGGAAAAGCTAAAACAAGAAAGGACCCAAGAAGTTATGGGTAATGTTAGCTCCTTGATTTTAATGTTGGCAAAAATTTGCTAAAACATGGTGCTTGAAATATGTTAAGCAAGATGTCATAACATCTTGATCTCTTGTTACAATTAAGTATGAGATTACAGGAAAAACTAGATGTCCTGAATGATGTCGTGACATTCTGTAATATTTCCTTTGGACATATTTCAGTGATTTATGCAGTTCAAGGAAAAATAATCTGGCACAAAGGAATTAAATCTCCGCTAGAATTAAAGTTTCTAAATTTAGAATATTGAAACACTACTTATTTTCAAGATTAAAAAAAATTCTCTGCAGATTTGTTGCAAGTCTCAGCTTATGGATCAAGTAAAATGTTTTGAAGCCTATGGACTGCTGAAGACTATTTAAAGGGATCCCTAGACCTAAAGTAACCAAGTCTTTCACAGTTGTAAAATTAGGGGAATGATAGAAAGCTTAGGTTTTGAGAGTCCCTTGTGTTTCAAGTCTGCCACGTATCCTTTGATACTGTATGGTAGATTGTATATTGCTTGATTGTTTGTAAAGCTGTTTGTGTTAACTCAGAAGCCTTTAGGTAATGAGTTGAGTTCTTTGTTCTCACTCTTAAAGATTTTAAGAAAACGAGTTGAGTTCTTGTATTGGAAGTGTGATCTTATAAATTATTTTGTTTTAGATATCACTATGGTAATTGGAAGTGGGATGTTGACTTCCCAGGTCTAGATGTCGATTTCTAGGCAGAAGTAGTGATGAGTAGTGATTAGGCGAATAGTTGTAAATTGGGATTGTTTAGGATTGGAACTAATACTACTAATAGTGGATTTCCTTCCTGGCTTGGTATCCCTTAGATTAGGAATTGTTTGCACTTAACTGGGTTGATAACCTTATGTGTTATTTATCATTCTACAATTTTAATAAAGTATCAAATTCAATCCGATGAATCTGGTATGTTTCCAGATGTCGTAACATATGTCTTGACATTATGTAACAAATGTGTGTTAGCTTGTGTTATGCCTGTACCAGAAATTTCAATTGTCATCAGAGCAGGCACCCTGTGTGTTTATTGGGTGAGCTTCATGGAGATATTTTTTTGTACCATTTGTCTTTTGGAAAGCTATGGTGTTAGCATTCTAGAAATCAATGGCCAGTAGAATTTTGAAGATTGTCAGGTTGGAAGAATCTTGTTAAGAAGACAAAAGGGAAGAGTCTAAAGAGGGTCTCTCTAACCTTGAAGTTTTTTTCCATATCCTTTACCAACTGGTTTGTGGCAAAAGATACTTGGGAATCTCTCAAGTTCACTCTTAAAGGCACATCTAAGTGTGTCTGAAAGAGAAGTACTTTGGTCTCTAATAAAAAATTTACATGAAAGTGACAAGTCTTTGAGGAAAAACAAGAGCATTATTTTGGTTTTCAACTTTGAAGGAAGTTGTGTTTTGATCTATAGTGAAGGATTTCTTATAGCTATTATGTTCCTTTGAAGGCAATTCTACTAGTTTTTTTAGGAGAGGACTAGACCAATGTCCTGAACATCTGTTCTGACATCATTATATCTATGATACTCAAGATAAAGCTGGAGCTGGAGGTAAAATCCAATTAATGTCAAACATTCATTGAAGTGAGTGTGAAGACCTTGGATTCTTTGTTGAGCAAAATACCCTACCTATCTTAAAAACAACTGTATGGTTTGATTATTTCTTGACCTAAATTAGGGATATGTTCTTGACTTTATATCAACCAAGGATGTTACTATTAAAAAATTAAAAAATATAATTATTTTTTACTATTAAAAAGTTTAAAAAAATAAATTTATTTTTTCTCTCATAACCCTTTCTCCTCTCCGCCTCCAAACTTGTAAAATAAGTCCAAAATATTGATAAATCAAAGTAAGTAGAACAAAATTGTGAAAATTGTTGGAATTAATCTCAAACTTTTGAATAATTCTTCGTCACTACACAATGATAATGAAGGAAAGGGAATTTAGGAAAAAAGATGAATTAAGGTTTATGAAAATTTAAAAGGAAGAAGATGATGATTTTCTAGAGAGTATTTCTCTGCACACAAATTGTGAAAAACCTCTTATTCACTTGCAACACTCTCTCTATTTATAGTTTTAGATTATTTTTTCCCAAGATAAAACCTAAAATCTAAAAATCTAAAATACCTATTTTAAACCATAGTCAAACTACTTTGTAAAACTTACTGATTCGACACTTCGACAACTACATATAATTTAACACAATTTTTATCCTGTAGAGCAATATCCTATTTCTACACAAGAATTATAAGTTAACAATTATCATAGCAATGTGTATTAAGTCATAGTACGAACTTGTGGGGATGGTTCTTTATCACGAGTAGGCCTAGGGAAGGAGTACTGAGTATAGTTGTCAAAATAGGTATAGGAAGCACATGTCTTATTTTGTGCTTAATTCCATAAAAGGATTATTCTGTTGCAAAAGTTGTGTTTGTAATTGTGCCAACAGATGGAAATAGACCTTACGAAGCTAATATGACAACTTTCATTAATTTGGTTTTAACTTTTATGCAATGGAATTTGGATTATTATAGATATATAGTGACTACGTGAATTCTAAAATCTAAAGTTGAGGTGAAAATCAAAATTCCATGAACGTGTGAGGCAACTCAACAAAGCAACTAACATGTGAGGCAATGTATTCTAATTTTAGGTCAAAAACAACATTCTAATTTCTATGAAAATTTAATTGAAACGGTAAAAATCTCTTTGAACGTATAAAAAAACATTTTAAAATTATGGAATATGTTTGAATGAAATTTTTGAGATAATATTTTTCATAGACTATATATAATATATTAAAAGGAAAAAGGAAATATAATGAGGGGGTTAGGTCTGACTCTCGGAGTCCATAAGTAAAAGAAAGGAATATCTAATCTATTTATAGAGAAATCTTTAATAAATATAGTTGTTTGGTTCCACCAAGTAAATTCATGCAAATATGAAACAAGAGTTACAAGCTTGTCTACACAGTGGTAATTTTTTAAAAAAAAAATACGAGTGATCATGAAATTCATGAAATTTAGTTTATAATTTGTAAAGGCAATTGATGTAACACCTCTTTTGTAATCCCAAATAGTTCAATACAATAACAGAGTAATATATCATTCATATAACGAAAGGGTGCTACATGTCGTTTACATAACAATGAAAACCAACAACAAACATACAATCACATACATCTGATCACAATTATAACACGTTTGAAAATTTCATGTTTCATCAATATGCATATCACAATGGAATAATTGTTTTCTCAAAAGAAATTCAATGATCATATTCCATACTATAATCATCTACCAACATGATGACAATATCATATCATAAGCATGTCATATAGATCCAAATACCGGCACCAAGGCCTCTTAACATATTATATTCAAAATACAATACCAAATATGAGAAAACATAACAATATCTCATTGCTACAAAACATGAGTTCAAATACCCTTCGTGTTACATGACCAAAGCATTGACTCACTACCTAAATAAAGCGAAATAACTGAACAAGCTCCTCGGCTAATCCTCGTGCAAGCACAACCATTCTTCCGTACCTGCGCGATGTCGTATAGAACATCATTCAAACAGAAATGTGAGAATTCACATCATTACAAATATGTATACTATGAACAATGAATATAGCATACAATTATCCAACAATTCATCACACTTCATATCCATAAATGATTTCTACAAATTGTTGGTTGTTAGTCAATGGTTAATGTGTTATGTGCAGGTTGTTAGTCACAAGGGTTGCCTCTACAAACATTAGTCAGCGGATGTTTCCCGTGCAATTATAATCGGTTCGGTTATAGTGGATTAAATCCTCGATTGAGAGACGCAAAATCACCTCGGAAGGATGGACTGGACTAGCTTGAGGGTTTCTCAAGTGAACCAGTATAAAAATAACATGTTCTTTTATTTCTACATCTTTAGTTATTATCAATAGCAAAGAACTTGTTGTTTCAAGGAAAGGGGAAATGTTTTCTTAAAAAGCTTTGTGTTTTAAAAAACCTATTCAACCCCCCCCCCCCATTCTAGTGTTTTTCACACCTTCATATAAGCCAACAATATGAACTTATAGTTCACCGCTCCCGTTTACATAATAGGATCAAAGCTACCAAACCAGAGTATCATCTCCCCACAAATGCATGTGCAACAAGACTCACAATATATCCAATTAAGATTATCACACAACCTTAATTATCCAAGCACATCACAATAATTTGAACAATTCGAATTATCCACCAAAACGCTTCACAACACACATTCATCATTAATAAAGCATACACATAACATTTATCAATCACACATAACATATAACATGTAAGCCAATTGACGTTACCTTCAACAATCATCCAAAACATCATATACATATACCAAAATCAAGTATCATGTACACATACAAATTCGATTCAAAACCTACCCAAACATCGTTGAATAAATTATTAACATACATGGAAATCCCCCTTAAATCATAAGTATACAGGATCCCAAAGCAAAGAATCAAAATCACAAATTTCTAGAACAGGCCGCGCGACGCGCATATTCGCGCGCTGTTTCGGCGCGATGCGCTCTCTGCGATTTTTGGAAAAAAACCAGATTTGACAGCACACTCCAAAACTCGTTTTAGACCAAACAACCAATAATCATACATACAAGGGTTTCTAATCATAATTCTATCATGGGTCATCTATACAATCAACAAGAACATGATTATTCACACAAATTCATGGATTTCTACATACTCCCTAACATAGAAAGTTATGAAATAGTGAAATTAAAAACACCTAACATACAACCTACCCCATTGCATAGCATACACACCAAAATAACATGGATTCTCCCCTTTACCTCTTGTAGAATCTTCATTTCTAGGGTTACCTCTTTCTCTTCTCTCACTTTCTCCTCTTCTCTTGTTCTTTCTCTTCTCTTCTCCCAAATGAAAGTTATGAGACTAACCTAATCTTATTCTTACTATCTCTCATAATTAAATGGTCTTAGTCACACACACCTTCTCATTACTTCTATTTCTAATAATTAGGCTCAATAGCTATTAATTCATTATTCTACTAATAATTCAAATAACTCAATTAACATACTAACCCACAATTAAATAATTATCATACCACCTAATAATTAAATAATTAAACTAATAATAAAATAATTATTTAAATAATAAAATCAGGATGTTACAACTCTCCCCCACTTAAAATATTTTTGTCCTCGAAAATTACCTCAAACCACTTTTACCAAAGCGATTTATTTACCACGAAATTTCTTCACTCCTCGATCCTCAATTAGCATTGGTGATGTATCAACCGTCAAGTTATCCCTTACTTGAACATCATCTAATTGAACAACATGCGATGGATCCGTAATGTATCTCCTCAACTGAGACACATGGAACACATCATGAAGATTTGCAAATGACGGCGGTAAAGAAATATGATATACCACCCCACCCACTCTCTCAAAATATTATACGGACCAATGAAATGCAGCATCAACTTACGCGATTTCAAAGCCCTACCAACACCCGTTACCGGCGTAACTCGAAGAAACACATGCGCATCCTTTTCAAACTCAAGTACTTTCCTCCTCTTATCATGGTAACTCTTATGACGACTCTGAGAAGCCTTCATCTTCTTACCGTTATCCGTTGTCTGTTGAACTATCTCAGGTCTAACCATAACACTCTCTCCAGATTCTTACCAACATAAAGGAGTCCTACACCTCCTACCATACAAAGCCTCAAAAGGTGCCATTCCAATATTCGAATATAAATTTTTATTATAAGTAAACTCAATTAAAGGCAAAAAGTTATCCCAAGCACCTCCTTGCTCTAAAACACAAGACCTCAAAAAATCCTCTAGCGACTGAATCATCCTCTCAGTCTGACCATCATTTTGCAGATGATAAGCAAAACTCAAATGCAACCTAGTACCCAAAGCACCTTGCAAACCTTCCCAAAATCGCAAAGTAAACCTCAGATCTCTATCTGAAACAATACTCGACGGAATACCATGCAAATAAACAATCCTCTCAATATATAGCTTTGCAAGTCTCTCCATCAAATAATCCATCCTCATCGGAATAAAGTGAGCAGATTTTGTCAATCTATCCACAATAACCTAAATCGCTTCACAATTACCCGACGTTCTTGGCAAACCCGAAACAAAATCCATCGAGATACTATCCCACTTCCACTCAGGAAGGGATAACGGTTGCATCAAACCAGACGGTTTTTGATGTTCAATCTTTGACTTCTGACAAGTCAAACAAGAGTACACAAATTTCACAATATCCTTTTCATACCTTGCCACCAAAATAACTTCCTCAAATCCTAATACATCTTAGTAGCTCCGGGATGAATACTCAAACCACTTCAATGCCCATCATCTAAAATCCTCTTCTTCATATCCGATACATCCAGAATACAAACTGGATCACGACACCTTATGACACCATTCTCATCAATTCGAAAATCACCACCTTTTCCTTGATTAATCAATGTCCACTTGTCAACCAAACTCAAATCCGATTTTTGACCTTCTCAAATCTCTTTAAGAATTCCATTAGTAAGCTTCAACATACTGAGCTTAACACCAGGAAAAGTCTCTTCACAAACCAAACTCAAATCTCAAAATTTCTCAAGTTAATCCAACTCTCACACCATCAACATCAACATATGCAAAGAATTCCTACTCAATGCATCAACCACAACATTCGCCTTACCAGAATGGTAATTCAAACCAAAATCACAATTCTTCAAGAATTCCAACCATCTTCTTTGCCTCATATTCAAATCTTTCTGATATAATAAATACTTCAAAATCTTGTGATCACTGAACACATCAAATCTCGATCCAAACAAATAATGCCTCCAAAGTTTCAACATAAACACAACGGCGGCTAACTCTAAATCATGCATCGGATAATTCCTCTCATGAACTTTAAGTTGCCTTGAAGCATAAGCTACCACTTGTCGATTCTCCATCAACACACCTCTTAAACCCATCAAAGAATCAATAAATACACAACAAACAGTTGTGCTATATCAGACAAAATCAAAATAGGAGCAGTCGTCAACCTTCTCTTAAGCTCTTGAAAATTAGCTTCACACTGTGAAATCCAAATAAAATCTTGACCCTTCCTAGTCAACTGCGTCAACGAAAAATATAAATTAGAAAAACCTTCAATGAAAAACCTTCTAATTGCAGAAATAGATTTCGGAGCTTCCCATTGAGATACAACCTCAATCTTCGACGAATCAACATCATTACCATTACACGATATCACATAACAAGAAAACTCACTTCCTTCAACTAAAACTCACACTTAAAAAGTTTCTCATACTACTGCTTCTCTTTCAACAAGGACAACGCAACCTTCAAATACTCAGCATGATCCTCTTCACCTTTGGAATTGATGAAAATATCATCAATAAACATAATAACAATCCTATCCAATTATTGATGAAAACAAAATCCTATTCATGTATTCCATAAATACACCAGGAGCATTAGTCACACCGAATGGCATTACAAAATACTCATAGTGACCATACCTTATCCTAAAAGCAGTCTTTTGAATATCTTCAGCTTTCACATGAATCTGATGATACCCAAACCTTAAATAAATCTTATTGAATACACACGCACCAACCAAATGATCCATCAAATCATTAATCTTTGGAAGTGGATACTTATTCTTAATCGTCACTTTGTTCAGTTGTCTATAATCCACACAAAGTCTCATAGTACCCTCCTTCTTCTTAACCAACAAAACAGGTGCACCCCACGGTGACACACTCGGACGAATAAACCTCTTCTCAAGAAAATCCTCAAGTCAACTCTTCAACTCTTCCCTAGCCACTTTTCCATCGGGTTCAAGCAAAACGGTGAACGACTATCTTCTCGATAAAACTTCAATCACTTCACACACTATCAAGTTGGCAAGACATGTCTATCTCATCCCACACAATCCCGTCTACTATAAACAAGAGATAAGGGTGATCAGTTCCTCAATTTGTCCATAGGTAGACGACAACCATGATGGGGAATATACCATCGTTACTAAGCTATAATAGCGTTCCCTCATAACTTGTGCTCGAAATCACCTAAAGCACCATGGTCCAATCATATCCCTTAAGATTACAATTGCTCCCATGATTTCCTTCTATTTCAATCTCGTCAAGACAATTCACAATCACTTGGTTTTACTCCAAACAATTCACCCCAAGATAACATCAAGTTAACCCAACATCTCGCTCTAACAACAAGTCACAATTATACCCAGAAAAACATCAGGTCTTACACACAATTGGAAAATCACTATCCATAACATTTCCCTCCACTCCTAGAGATGCGAACAACACGAGCACCTGATCGTTCCCTCACAAGGAGACTTCGACCTGACTTCTCGACAAAATCTTGAATCCGTACTTCCTTCGAAATCGGGAAACAACAGGGTCTCACCCGTCTTTGCACTCTTGCGATCCACACACACTAAACCAATTGTTCACACCTGGACCCTCACAAAGAAGCACAAGCTTCTCCTCCACTAGATTTAATCTCATTCATGCCAACAAGTTATTAGAAAAGCAAGAAAGTGTGAAGTTAAGACTCTCAATCCAATGTGTTTTGTTGAAGGCAAAACAAATGTCAAATAATCATATCAAGAAGTATGGAAAAAGATTCAAGAACAATGTATCAATTCAAGTGTCCAAGTCTTATCATGAGCAAAATCTAGCACCAAATTATTCACGATTAAAGTTGAAGACTAACCATGGATCTTGATTAATAGAGGTACAAACATGAAATTATATTGATAATTTTAGTGCTCAAATTATTCTCCAAAAAATCACTTGTATGCATTGGTCATTTGTGGATGTTGTTTTAGGTTGGTTCAAATATTTAGAAAATTATTTAAATATTTTAATTTTTTCAAACATGCAGTTTTTGGTAAATTATGGCATTTTTAGCAGCCGTAACAGCATAAAAACCGCCACAATTTACAACGTTCTAAACCAGTTTTTTTATATTTGAAATTTGAAAAATGCTGCGAACTTGTTAAGTCAAGTGACCGTTTTAACTGACTTAAGAAGTGTTGTAAAGAATTTTAAATTATGTTTTTTCATGAACCATTATTATTTTAAATTATTGCAAACCTTCATGAAAATGTCTCAAAATTTACCATGTTTCCTAGAGGTATTGTGCACTTATAAATACATGAAATTTCAAGTTAAAAATCACCTCTTCCATTGTAATTAAACATCATATTTTTTCACTCAAATTTTTAAACAAGTGTTTTTGTTCTTAATATTTCATAAAGAATTTTCTACATTTCTTGAAAATTCATATCATTCTCATAAACACTTGAGCACTATATTTTCATCATAAATTGCTTGTTTGGAAGAGAAGATCAATCCTAGTGATTGATATATGCTAATCAACATTACTACTCAAATATATTTGGTTATTATTGACTTGCTGTCCAGGATTGTTGGAAGCAAGGGTTTTTAATTAGTGAGAGGATTGTTCTTGGTGGTTGAAATTAATCTTGTTGTCCAGGATTGTTGGAAACAAGTGAGTCATTAAGGGAGGAATGTTCTCTTAGTATACTTAGTGAAAATCCAAGTGGGTTGTTCTTGGTGTTTGATTTGTCTTGTGTAAGTCACAAACAATATTACAATCTCTTTCATGTTGAAAGGGGACTGGAGTACTCTCGGACTGTGAGGGGAACTAGTATACATCATTGTGTTCTTTACTTTTCCGTATTTACCGCTTTCACAAATCATAACCAGAAAAGAAAGTAACACATTTCCAAAATCTTGCACCAAACCAAAAAAATAAGAACAACTCGTTTCTAAAACCGGATAAAATTTGAAGGTCCTAATTCACCCCCTCTTAGACGGACACTTTGTACTTACAATTGGCATCAGAGCAGGTTATAGGTAACCTGTTCCTAAAAAATCCAGATGGCTTCCGCAAATCAAAATCCAGTTTTTAGAGACGATGGTAGAAACAACAAACCTCCATTATTTTGTGGAGAATACTTTGATTTTTGAAAAATTCGGATGAAGCCTCACTTAGAAGCACAAGGAGAAGAAGTATGGGAAGCAGTCCAAAATGGTCCCTTTGTTCCTACGATTGTTGTCGATAGTGTTGAATCAAGAAAGCTTAAAGTTTCATGGAATGACGATGATAAGAAAAAGGTCCTCTATGATAAAAAGGAAATCAATCTTCTTCAAGGTGCACTTAGCATGGACGAGTTTTTTCGTGTCTCTGCATGTACAACGATAAAAGAAATATGAGATACTCTTGTAGAAACTCATGAAGGAACCGTTGAAGTTAATAGATCTCGATTAAATACTTTAAGTTAAGAATACGATTTATTTAGAATGCAACCCAGAGAATCCATTCTTGATTTACAAAAGAGATTTGTTCACTTAGTAAATCACTTAAGTGCACTTGGAAAGAAACTCACTACCGAGGAACAAAATCTCAATGTGCTTAGATCCTTAACAAGAGAATGGCAACCGAAAGTAACGACGATATCCGAGAAGAATAATCTATCTAGAATGACATCTGCAACATTGTTCGAAAAACTTCAAGAATATGAAACGGAACTTTGAAGACTTGAAATACATGAAATTCAAGTAAAAGATTCAAAAGACATTGCTTTAAAGACAAAAATCAAATATCATTATAGCAATCAAGAAGAATCCACTAGTGAAGAAGATAATGAGTTTATCAAAAAGTTTGAAAATTTTCCAAGGAAAGAAAGGAAAAAGGAGATCATTAAAGGGGAAGCACCGACAAGGAAGGTTAAATGCTTTGAATGTGGATAAAAAGGACATGTCAAAAGTGAATGCCCTACACTTGAAAAGAAGAATAAATACTTCAAGAGAAATAAGGATAAAAAGTCAAAGAAAACATATATAGCATAGGAAGATAATGAAGTAAGTTCATCTTCCGATTCCAAAAGCAAAGAATGTGCAAATCTAACATTGATGGCTTCACACCATTCTGATGATGAAGACGATGAGGTTAGTAATGAATTTTCTATTTATGATAATGATGCACAAGGTGCCATAAATGAACTCTTAAATGAATGCAAAATTTTGTTCAAAACAATATCATCCCAAAATAAACAAATTTCATCTCTAGAAGAAAAAGTTAAGACAATGGAAAAGATTTTGAGGATGAAAAACAAAAGATGATTAGTTATCAAAAACATAATGTTGTATGCAAAAATTGTGAATCACTTTCTTTTCAAATTGTCCAATTAAAAAGAGTCCTTGAAAGATATGAAAAAGGACAAATTGGTTTAGAGGGTGTCCTTAGTCAACCAAGATATTCTAATGATAAAAGTGGGCTTGGTTTCGAGGGTGTCCTTAGTCAACCAAGATATTCTAATGATAAAAGTGGGCTTGGTTATGCAAAAATTGTGAATCACTTTCTTTTCAAACTGGCTTTGATGAGGCAGAACTAAAAAGCTATCTACCAGACGTTCATGCTAATGTATATCAGACAATAAAAGAACTAAAAAACTTTTATTTCAAACTGGCTTTGTAGTGTCCACTATGATGTTGATTTTTCAAAGTATGTTATATCCAGTGAAAATAAGGTAGTTCAATGTTACAACCTCTTTTGCTTTTTGTCAAATTTTTATATCAAATTTTTCTTCTAAATTCAACAAGAGATTTCTTAATTGCTGCGATAGGACATTAGTGAAAAGTTATCAGAAATTGGTGGGAGTACACATTAGAGTTTGGTGGGAGTACACTTATGGTTCTGAACACAGATTGAAAAGTTACATTGTTTATTAAACTTAAAAAATTATGCTTATCATCCATTGAATTCTTGTGTGCTAAAATGTATGTTAAATATCCTTTGAATTGTCTTAGCCTATAAGCCTTTCACAAGACTTGACAGTGCATACATTTTATGCTAGGACTGTAACATTGATGTTTCAATTCAAATTAGACAACCAGTTGACAGAGCATACAGTGAATTGATTTTAATTAAAGAAATTTACAATGTTTGTTAAGATAATTACTCTTAGTATTTTTTAAATTTATACTTTATAGTTTGTTCTTAGTACATGTTAAAATATATTAAGACAGAGACATAAAATGTGATCAATCTAGCATTAGCCATCAATCGAACAATCTAGCAATAGCTAACTCATCACTGCTGTCAATATAAAATGTGATGAGTTAGCAGCTTCAGGGTTGACTTTCTTCAACCATGTTTAATTTAATATTGGCATAGAGTCTTTACACATGCATTAGGTTTGATTTAGGATCTTCTGGAGTTTTGTTTTTAATATACCAGAAATATCGATAAACCTCAAAGATGGTTAACATGGCTTGGCACCGAGAGAGAGAACTGCGTTTGGAGGCTTGATTAGAAGAGGGGGTGGAGCATGGCTAGCTGACTGGTTTCGGTGTTTATATTGGTACTCATTTGATGTATTTTTATTGATCATTTTGTTTTGAGTTTCTGAACTGGACTGTTTTCTCTTATGCAGGATCGGCTGTTATGCTTTTGATTACGTCATGACAAATTGGCCAGTTGCAAATACGTGGATATGATAGAGTGGTGGTGATGCATTCGATGTAATGTCATATCGATGCCCTGACTGTATAGCTTGTGGGCTGCCGTGATTATTGGTAGGGACTGATAGGAATGAAGTTAGCTGGCAGGCTTGGACCGGTTAGTTCAAATGTTAGTTTGAATTAGGTTGGTTCTGTCAATACTGATAACTGATAATCAGGTTAGCTTAATAGGTTCAAAATGTGAAATCAGGTATATGCAGTACATGATAGATATAATGCCTTCAAAAATCCAAGATTTAAACCTTCCCGTATTTAAGGTTGATTCAATAATCACTGTTCTCTCTTGGTGGACATTTGGTGGACATATGGTAGCCTTTCTCAATTCCAAAAATTTAATTCATAACATTGACTTCATATTAGTTATTAGTAAAATATGAGGTTGGTTTTCTCCACTTAACATTAACATTGATTGTAAGCTTGTCTCAGGTGGTTCAGCAATCCATCTAACTCCAACACCATCACTGAACTGCGCAAACCTTGTCTTAACAATGGCTGATTATTTGTCTTTTGTAACCAACTGTAGAACAACAACAAATCCAGAAGGTAATTGTTGTTCTGGTTGAAATTTATGCTCAAAACTGCTCCACCTTGTCTCTGTGAGGCATTCAAGAGTAGTGCTAAATATGGTGTTGTGTTAAATGTTATCAAAACTATTTGGATGTGATTGCTTTTGTATATATTAAGCTTTTATACAAATACTGAGAATTTAGAAAACTTAGAACATTAGTTACAGTTACACAATCTCCGCAGTTCATGTTCAACCAAAAAATGAGCATGCGTACTAGCATAGTACTGGATATATGAAAATCAAACTTCATCTGTTTTGTTATTAATGGGGTAATGAATGTTCACATAATGGTAAAATTGCTTATTCTGCATATGGTTTTTGGTCTAAATACCACCATCTTCAAGTCACAAGTAAATGCAAAGCTGATAAATGATATTTTCGCAGCAAAACTATCATGATAACATCTATCAAAACTATTATCTCAGGTATTACAATGTTTTCTTTACATCTTATTTTGTAACACATGTCATCATGCAGTTATAATGGACGACATTCAAAAGTGTTATCATGCTGTTTTCACTGCCACTTTCACCAAACTCAGTATCAATACTACATTGTCTGTTACAAATTTCAATGTCCCTGCTACACCAAACTATATGCCACTACAATTTTGAATTGGCAATGTATGGTACATTAACTGATAACACAGGCACTTCTACATAACACTTATTTCCAATTTATTACTTATGTAAGCATTTCGAATTTTAGTGAGTTTCGTAAGGGTTTAATAAGTGTAAAGGACCAGACACGAGAACTTTAGTGAATTTTAGTGAGTTTCATAAGTGTAAAATCACTTCGAATTTTTGTAAGTTTCAATAGTTAATACATTGTGAACTTATTATGACATTAAGTATTGCGATGTAAATACATTGAATTAAATCCAGGAAGTTGACTGGAAGAAAAAAAACAATCATTTATTTTTATTTGCTATTTGTGTATCAAAGATTGTTGGTATATTGATATTTTTCTTGTGACTTTCATGTTAAATTCTAATAAATTGAAGATTACAATTGACTCTTCATTTTGATTTTATTTTAGGTGACTTATTCCACCCTACATATTGTAGATCTTTGAAAGTCTGGCCCCGTTTCACTGTCTGGTGAATGCAAATTCCATGGAACATCCTTTTAAATTTTATGTTTTGATTTAATGTTCCTTATGACATTGACTACATGTTAATTTACATTAAAATTTTATTAGAAATTCACATCTCTATTATAGTCTAAAATGTCTATACTATCATTTTAATAAATTCTTTGTGAACCAGATAATATGACTATAGTGAGGCAGGGCAATAGACTATATTACTGCAAAATTAGATATTACATTATGTGGCAAAAGAGGCATACATAGTCATACAATGCTGGTTTCCTTATAAATAGCAATATTGAATTGCATTTATCTTTATATAGGAGAATCAACTATTCTTTGCAATAACGTATTAAAGTTAAACAATTGCTAACTAAGCTTATGTTCAAAAACTTGCCAAACCTTTATTTCTCGGTGTTAAGAGGCGAATAATGTGAAATTAATGATATAAAATTTTATTAATTTAAGAGCTTAAACATTTATATGTCTCAATTCCTTTTGTCTAATTTATTAAATTATTTAGACTTCACAAGTTTAGAGCATAGATTAATAGCTTCACTTCACAAGTTTGAATCTCAAGACTTTGCTAATCATTTTTACTAACTATAGATTCTCCAGTTTCACAACTTACTATTAATTTTTATGGGACACTATCACCACAATACCTTTTTTATTTTAATCAACAAAATATTATATTTATAATTAGCATAAATTCACTATTTTTACGGGATACTATCACCACAATACCTTTTTTATTTAAACAACAAAATACTATAAATATTTTTAATTATTAGTGATATTTCTAAATATTTATAGTTATTAGTCATATTTGTAAATATTTATAATTATTAAACATATTAAATATATTATGTTGGTGATTTGATAAATATTTCTTTTTAAATATTACATACCTATTATATAGATTCATTTCATTATGTTTTGCGAATCTTAAATTAACATTCCTTATTCAAATTTTAAACTTCTTTTTTTGCAATTGTAATACATTATTCATCTTAAGATTTGATTTACCCGTGCGGATGCACGGGTCTTCTACTAGTTTATATAATATAGAAGTTTGGTAGAGATATACTTTTATTCTTTATTTTTTAGTATGGGAAAATTATAATAATGAATTTATTAAATATTATTATGTTTTTTTTTAGAAATTGGATATTTTTGAGAAAGTGATTTAACACTCTTATGTATATTTTAATTTGTAAAATAATAATTTACACTCACTAAGGTCCTGGCTCCGCCACTGAAACAAAGTCGTCTCAATTTTCTGGAGGCCCTGTGTAGGTTAGTCATGGTTTAACCATGACAAAATAATTATAGACCCTATTTAACCATATTTTAATAGTGGCAAGGATTTATGAAATCCTATTTATTAACAATTTAACCGTAAAAAATTTGAGGCCCTGTGCGGTAGACTGCCTTACACGCCCTCAAAGACGGCCTACTGAAATCTAACCACATGAAATTTTAAAAAAGCGATAAACCTAAACATGTAAATATATAGAAAATTAAAAAGATAGGGATAGAGAATATTGCACCAGGAGTTATACGGGTTCAACGCTTTCGTCCTCGCTTGTGCCTAATCTAGTCTCTAATTCTAATGGTCTTCTATTGAAAATTTGTAGTTCTCCCACTATGATTTTGACAAATATTATAGAGTTGTTTAGTGAAATCACAATTCAAATGATATTGAAACTAAAAATCTTTTATCTGAAACCTCGTTGACTTGTACCTAGTATCTAACACTAAGATCTTGTGAAATCTTTACTCGAATTCGACTTAAAACCTTCCAGCTCCAAGAATTTTTCTCGAAATCTTTGTTCTGCAGCCATGTTTACTCGATCCTACTGGTATCTTAAGCCTTGGCCTATATGATTATGAGAAAAAAATCCAACTTTGTCTATAGGCTTCCAGACAACTACCAATCTCATCCACAACTACACACACATTTGAAAACCTCTGAAATCCTCAAGAAATTTTCAAAGAAAATGTTAATCATAATAGAGATCCTCCTCACAGATCTCTGATGACAATTCTAGCAAGTGTATCACTCTAGTCGAAGTAATAAAATAATTTTTTTCCATAGGGATTGCCCATTTAAAGAAGGTAATTATAAGATGAATTAAATTTAATAATGAATGGGGCTTTTCAATAATAATTCGGTTACGAAGACAGATTAGAAAATTGTTCAATTAAAGTACGATAATGAAAGGTGATTAGATCTTTTATATTGTATCCTCTAATTATACATGTTGATGAAGTGTGTGTTAATTTCATTGCAACTACGCTATTATCTTACAGCCAAATAACAAGACCATTGCACTCAACTTCTTGGTATACACCTCACTAATTTACGCAATAATTTTGTAATTCCTTGGGATAATTTAGATTTAAACTAGTAAATTCTACGTTCTTTAATTCAAAAGCCACAACTTTTAATTACCTATTTCTAGTTAATTACTAAGTTGAATAATTGCTCTAGACCGGGTCGGTAGAGTTACAGTCAATAATCCATACCCATCTGATATCTAATTACACGCTCATCAACACCTAAAAAGCATTAACATCAAAAGACCTATTCTAGAATAACTTAGCTACTCATCAACAAAGTACAAAAAGGTTCATCTCAAAAGACCAAATCTAGAATAACTTAGTTATTCAAAGAGAATTTAACAATTACCATGAGTTGATAAGAATTCTCCATCAAATTTTTGGAAAATAAGCTCACCAATGACCAAATCTAGAATAACTTAGCTACTCATCAACAAAGTACAAAAAGGTTCATCTCAAAAGACCAAATCTAGAATAACTTAGTTATTCAAAGAGAATTTAACAATTACCATGAGTTGATAGCTATTTTTTTCAGTAGCTAGATCTCTTTTTTATCTCTCTAATGCAATAAGTTCCATCTCAATCCGAGTTAGGGAACTCTAAATACTATCAAATTACTGGACAAACCTCATGATGTAAATTGTGCTGAAAAATGCACATTTCTTCACGATTTCTAGATTTTTCTTTGTTTCTTCAACTTATTAACTTTTTTCCTATTTTTTCTACTCTTTAACTCATATTTTGCTCAAAAATAACTCGATTACATCGAAAATATTCGTAAATATGACATAATAACCGAGTGTCATAACAACCTCAAACTTACTCTGTTGCTTGTCCTCAAGTAAACTGTCTGCATACTGAAAATTTCATAAGAAATAAAATGCGCACACTTACCAATGAACATCACTATTCTTATTTTTTTCTGATCAATATTTCCATTCCCTACTTTAATCTAGTTATCTTGAAAACCTCTTCCAAACACACAAGTACTCAACATGTCTCTCATCTTACTTTTATTCACCCAATTTGGCAAGGTAATCACACAATAAACGTACAAAAGCATTTAACAATGAACTTGTAAAACTTCTATCAAAATCATATTTAAACAGACAATTTTGAGTTCTTTTCAAGGTTGTAATGTGACTTATGTCAGGGTATGAAAATTTGGGTTATTAGGCTTAAACCTTTGTAGTTATGTACATGGTTTTCCTTATGTTACCGTGTTCCTTTTAAATCACTCGTTTCTTTGTCAATTGGTACTAGAGAATACAATTTAGTTGGTCTTTTTCATTCCTTTTTTTTCACAATTTTTTTATGAAGCCATTTAACTTCTTTATTTTTATTTTTTTTTCTTTGACCAATTTCTCTAGTACTCGAACCCCAAAATATAACATTACTAACTTCTAAGAGTAACCCCAAACTTATTCTTTTTTATCATGCAAGAAAACTAAAATTTATTTCTAACTCAAAAGAGCGTAGAAAGATTAATTTATCAAGTGATTTGGCTATATAACATGCAATGTCACTGAAAGAAAATGTTTAGGCTCAAAGTGTTTAAACAACATATATTAACAGTAAAATCAGGTTGGTTTAAAAGGCTCAAAGTTATCACAAACAGCTGCCTCAGTGTTGTTTATCATACCAATAGACTAATAGAAATAATGCAAATTCTAGAAAATAACTAATGTACGGATACTCTCGTAAGAAGGAAAAATCAATAGTGAAAATATTTGGCTCAAACCTTAATAGCTGAGGTATCTGGAGATTGAGTACAAGTAGTCAGTTTTCTTTTTCTTCATCAAATGTCAATCTGCGTGGGAACTTCCATGATAATCACTTCTGTTCATTCTTTTCTGATGATTTTTTTTTCTTTTTCATATTTGCATTGGTAAGGTAGCAAATCATAATCAAAAGAAACAACAACAACAACAACAACAACAACAACAACAAACATGTTCATTAATTAAAGCATGAAGAAGTAGTAAAAAAAGGGGTAAGAGCATTCTTATAGCTAGCTATTACTCTTGCTTAAATCATAATACAAAAAGGGAAATAAATTGAAATAAAACTCAAAATAAAATAAAGCTAAATAGCACTGATATGTGGGTTGCCTCCTACTAAGAGCTTCTTTTAGGTCCTTAGCTTGATCGTTTGCTTCTCTAATAAAGTTATATCATTGTATCTAATTGGTTTGAAATCAAACTTGATTTTGTGTATGCAATTAGTCTGATTTTTTCCCTTTAGATCACATTTGTTTCAACCACGTGTTTCCCTCTTATTTCTCAATACTCTTCTAGGTTCCTCTTTTTTCAAACTAAATAAGGGATTCCAAATTCGATCAGGCGTTCTTGGTTGTTTTCTCGAGAGAGCGAGCTTTGGTTGTGGAGGATTCTCTTTCACTTCAAGGATCTTAAACTTTTGAATTTTTGTTGACACTAGGACACTTGGTTCAGAAGTACTCAAGGCCTCTCTTGTTGATATTACATGCACATATTTCTTGACTTATTTATATTGTCCTTCATCAATCGTGTCAATAGAATTCACCATAATATATTCAATAGGTAACAAAGGTGGTTTTCTTGGAGACACTTCCTCGACTGCATCTTTAATTACATAGACTCTATAGCATTGAGGGCTATCTTTATGATGTCTCATAGCTTCGAACACTTTGAAGACAACTTTTTTGTCGACTCTCAATATTAACTCACCCAATTCCATATCAATGAGAGCTCTTCCTATTTCCAAGAACATATTGCCTAGAAGTAGTTGTGTTTTAGAGTCTTCGAGAATGTCAAGCAAGAATCACAAAGTCAGTTGGAAACAACAAATCATCCACTTTAACCAGTACATCTTCAAGCACTCCATATGGATACGATCAACTAACGTCAAAGTCATCTCTGTTGGCTTTGGTTCACCATAACTTAACTTTCTCATCATGGATAGCGGCATCAAATTAATCTTAGCTCCTAAATCATACTACTCCGTCCCATATTATAAACAAAATTTAATTTTTACATTTATTGAATATATATATATATATATATATATATATATATATATATATATATATATATATATATATATATATATATATATATATATATATATATGAAGCACAAAAATATAAGGATGAAAAAACAGATAAGTGTCGCTTTAAGCCTGTAGATGTTGCGATGCCATCAACAATCAGATTTTAGATAAGATGATATAAAAAGTGTATTTTAATAATTCTGACTAAGGTTTTAGTTTCAAATCGATAATTGATTATAGCCTTACTATTTGAGAATTGAGACAACATTTATTCCACATTTGAAAGTTATTTGAGACATTTAGTACACACTTGAAAGAGAGTTACAAGTTAAAACCCTTCACATCTCTCATGTCAATTTTAAGTGCCGGAGGTAGAATAAATATACAATCAAGAGAAGACGTGTTTATGCAACTCATCCATATTTAATTATAAACATATTTTCTATATTTTTTAAAATTTTTTTAATATACTTTTAGTTCAAAATTTCAAAAAGAATATTATTAAATTTATAATAAAAAATATAAATATATTTTTCTCTCTTATAATATTATAAAATATAAAAAAAATAATACATATTTTAATAAATTTATAATACAATATTTTTTTAAATATATTAAATTTGTAATAAATTTATATCTAAGTGGGAGAGAGTAGATGATTGACTACAATATTCTTTACTTAATTAATTGTTATATTTTCTTGTTTATTTGGTACCATTAAATGTCATATTTTAACTCGATATTATAAAGGTATAATTACTTTTAGCATTTTTTTTCTCAATTCAAATCTATTTCTTAGAATTCTTACTATTTAATTCAAGTGATAAATAATAATATTGCTAGATTAAATATTTTATTTTAAAAATAATAAGTTTTATTAATTAGTATTTGAGTTTTTTTCAAATAACCATGTTTTTTAGATAAAATTTCTCAATTAACCATCTTTCCCAAGTGATTTTCAAAGCATTCAGGTTTCAAACAAAAATAATTGAGTTGGAGATGACTAATCAATCCAATTTGCAATGACATTGCAAAAGTAAGAACAGTAGTCAATTCAATTAACAATTGCATTATGTCTAGTCAATTGCATTATGTTGTAGATTTTTTTATTTTAATTAATTAATAAAAGAATTGAATAAAAACTAATAATATTTCATTTAAATTAGAGTGAAGCTTTTAATTTGAAAATTTTTAATTGTGAGGAAACAACAATTAAAATACACATGTAAGATTTGCTATGTTGGAACCAATATTTGCTTCCCTACATATTAAACTGCATTTGGGGAAGAAGATGAAGGTTTAAACTTTAAAACAAAAGTTAGTGATGAATTTTTCCGTTGATAAATCAGTTTATGTCACACAGCAATGCCCTTGATATTTAATGATTTTTTCAAAGTTAAGTAATTAAAATGAATGCAAAGTGTAAGATACGAGACAAAAAATGATATGTAGCATATTTGTGATTTTTATCATTCTATAGTCTTCTTTTTTGGTGTTTCAATTGTTGATTTGTTGATTCAGTTTTGATTTTTTTTTTTTTTAATTCTGTTTTACTATTTGTTTGGTACCTCTTATGCCACCTTTCAGCTCTTTATCGTATACATTGAACTTTAGGGTTTGATTGTGAAGAAAGAATGAAAAGAGAGAAATAAGTAAGAAAGATTATGAAAAGAGAGAAATAGATGAGAAATAGAGATGATTTGATGTGTTGATTGTTATGAGAGAAAAAGAAAAGAAATGCAAAAGAAATAAATGTTGATTTTTTGTAAAAATACCAAAATGCCCCTATGTAAAAATTCACTAAAAAATTATTTTATTAAATAACTTAATTTATTTTTTAGTAATTTAATAAAAATAAATCAATTTAAAATCAATGGAGTTTATTATTATAATTAAATTAATAAATTTTATTTTTTACATTAACCAAAAAAATTAGAATGAACCTTATAAAAAAATTGAAAAAATAAATATTAAAAACCTTCAATTTATATTATTCACTTCTTTGCTTAATAATTTATTTTAAAACAACATTATATATATATATATATATATATCAAAAAAATATTATTAAATTATTATGTTTTTAATTTAAATTTGTTTATTTCATAACTCAAAAATAAAACTTTTGATAACTTTTCTTGATATTGTTATAAATTTAAAATAATACAGTATCATCTTTTACTATTGATGAAATTATGTTTTTTTAGTAAAGAGGGTAACGAGCACAAGTACGTACCCATAAACAAATATTATTATACTCTGTCCAAATCCTATTCATTTTCATCTTAAGAGATAAAAATATTTACAATCTAATTATAGCTTCTTGAGCTAGATTCTATACATGAAAATGTATGTGAACTAAGTGTTCAAACAACTAAAATGTAAAAAGGAATTTACACTAGCCTAGATTTTTTATAAGGTAAATTCTTAAAGTTTGGTTATATACTTAAGGTGAATCATCAAGTAGGTGGTTTATGGATGGGCCATTTGTATATTACATAATATATATTTAAAGGGTGTAGGTAGGTGAGTTTTGGAAAATATGGGAACACATAAAACTTTCCTTACACAATCCCTTACCCCACCATCCTCTTTCTCCTCATATCATCTTTTGTGTTTCTAGGAGAGAAATATCTCTGTTTTCCAAAGTTCCTCTTATCATATATTCTTTTGGGTTTTGACTGAGTTTTGGTCTATGTCCCCTCAGTCTCTTGTAATCTCTTTTATTTTTATATATATATTAGCCTTTATTAAAAAAAAATATATATTCTTAGGAATCAACACAGTAGCCGAAATATGTTTCAAATTACTAGTAATTAAAAACAGATAAAAGCCAAACTTGTTACTCTCCATCAAAATTTATAAGGAAAACATAAGATACATAATCAAACAATAGAAAGAAAAATAAAATCATTTACACACTTCCACCCACAAACTTGAACCAAACAATAAAAAATTAAACAAAAACAAAGATACATAAAGGGAAGGAAAAAAAATGAAGATGAAGAAAAAACAAGAACATGTCTGAATTAATAATTAGTACTTCAATTCTAAACGTCTAGCACAAGAAGTACAAAAATAATTTCTCTTAATCTTAAAACACATAGGCAAAAAGCAAAACCTCCATTGCATCTCAACATCCATAGCTTCAACTTTTCCACCACAATAAGGACAAGAACCTGAAGCTTGTTGTCTTCCCAATTCCTTCTCTTCTTCCTCACACACATAAATAAACCACATTTTTCTCCAACTAGATTTGCTCTTCGATTTCACTTCTGTTCTTGTCTGAGATTCTTTGATTTTTGTTGTGGTTGCTATCTTTTGCTTAGATTTAGCTGCAGAAAAATTATTGTTAATTTTGAAAGAAAGACCCATCAATTGCACTTTATTTATACAATATCCAAAATGTGTTGCTTGTTGGTGGTGGTTGTTAAATAAATAGAATATTCGCTTTCTTTGATTATTTCAACTTTATTTTTTTTCTTTTCACTTCACTTCACTTGTGTTTTGTTTTTTATGGAATGAAAATAATGTTTAAACAAAGGCATAAGTGACTAAAAACTTTGTATGGAAACTTTTATGGTAAAGACGGCTTGAATTTATTCTCATGAAAAATTAAGGTGGCGCGCCCTGAATATGGACTACCTTTAATATGTGTTCTAAATGTTTATAGCATGGTTATTTTTATTTTATTTTATTTTTTTGAAAAATTGTTAATATCATATTTACACAATTGCTAAGGATTAAATTATGTCTCTTTATTTGTGTCAAAAAATTATGTATCTTTATTTCTTTTAATTTTAGTTCAACTGGTTCATTTAGTTGAACTATTCCTTCCACTATTATAATATTTTTTTTTCAACATTTTGCTACAAAATATTTACATTTGACGATTAAATTTATACAATATACTAATATGCAAGAAATGCATGCATTGACTGATGAATTATTAGATTGATTTTAAGCAATGATTTAAGAATGCATGCCTTTATATTTTATTAATTTATTGTGAGAGAATGCAAGCCTTCATATTTAGTTATTTTATCGAGAGAGAAGAGAGGGTTTTCAAAGAAATATCTCATTAAAAAATATTGTATTTAATATTAAAATGAAAATAAATTATATTAATTAAATAAAACAGATTCATAGTTAAATGAATAATATTATATATATATATATATATATATATATATTAAGGATTAAAATTTAAACTTTGTTCGATAAAAATAGTTGAAAGTTGATTACTTAGTTGTTAAGTTATAATTGATTATTGATGATTGAAGATTGATAGGTGATAACATATATATGATGAATTAATTGGAGTGTTAGATAAAATAGAGGTTCTAGTAGCTCATAGTAAAACAGTGGCGAAGCCAGAAAAGTTATAAAGCTTGGGCAAAAATTTAAATACCGCAAATTTATTGTATATAACATATAAATAGTCATCAAACAGAATAAAAGAGATGAAAGATAAACTTACAATAGGATGTTAAATAAAATCACGAGGCAAATGCCCTTTCCGAGACTTTTTTGCGGTGAATGTTCGAATAATATCAATATCATCAAGTGACTTGAATATCTCCCGCTCAGTGTAACATACCATTAAGTCATTAAACCACACGTCGTTGATCTTATTGCGCAATTTAGACTTGATAATCTTCATTGCCGAAAAGGCTCTTTCAACGGATGCTGTCGACACCGGTAATATCAAAGCTGACTCAATAAGTTTGTAAACCAATGGAAATACCAAATGTTTTTCAGTTTGGACCATCTTCATAGCTAAAATTTGAACATCTTCACAAGTGGAAAATAAAGCATTTCTTTTCACTTGAAGAACATAAGTTTCAAGTTGATCCCTTATTGTTCCTCGGTCATCATCAGAAAAGTCTTCGTGATAAATATCAGCAAGACGAGCAAACCTATCAACATCAAACTTGGAGAAAGAATTCTTTGGGTCAAGACACGAGAAACAATCAAGAATAATGTTACTTCCTTCACTAAATCGGTGATCCATCTCGACACATATTTTGTCAATAGCTACATAAAAGATCTCTGCACGGTAATGATGAAGATTAGTAATAGTCCTCCCTTCTGCTCTTGACCGTCCCCAAACCGGTATTTCTTCATCCATATTTGGAATCGGAATACCTTTAGCAACACAAAATTCCTGGACCTCGAGAAATAAATTATCCCAACCACTCTCTCTCTCATTGTGGCCAACCGAGCTTTGACAACATCAACTAAGTCCATGGCATTCACAATATTAAGATCTTTTCTTTGCAAGACATTTGAAAGCTCGTTTGTGATACCAAACAACTTTAACATTAACTTCAAAATAAAAGAAAATTTAAAGCTCTCCATTTTTTCTATCAATCCCGCTGCTTGAGATGGTCCACGCCCATCTTCATCAACCATACTAAGCACCTTTAGCACAGATGACCACATTTGATCCAAATGAAGCAATGTAGTATGATGTGAACCCCATCTAGTATCCCCGGGTCTAGTGAGACTAGATGGTTGATGCAATCCCCTTCCTCTAGATATCTCACCCCTCTCAAGTTTATTTAAAATATCTTGGTGTTGTGCCTCCGTCAAAGCATCCCTCCTCTTACAAGATGCACTTGTTGTGTTCACAATCAAGGAGATATACTCAAAGAAATCGTGAATAGATGAGCAACTACTAGTAACAGACACAACAACCAATTGCAAACGGTGAGCATAACAATGGACATAGAAAGCATAAGGGTTTTCATTTAAAATCTTTCTTTGCAAACCATTGAATTCACCTCTCATATTTGAAGCTCCATCATATCCTTGCCCTCGTATCCTTGAAATAGATAACTTGTACTTATCAAGAATACCATAAAGAGCATCCTTTAATGCCTCAGATGTAGTATCTTTGACATGATGTAGAGCAATAAATCGTTCAACAACATGCCCTTTGTCGTTCACAAACCTAAAACAAATTCAACTAGTTTACTTGGAGGCATAAAGAGTAATAGGTAATGAAAATTAGAAGTTGGAGATTGACAACAAATACAAACTACTAACCTCAACATCACCGCCATTTGCTCTTTGATGGATATTTCACGTGACTCGTCAATAAGCACGGAGAATTGTCTATCACCAAGCTCTTCCATAATCACCTTGGTAACTTCATGTGCACAACACGTTGCAAGCTCCTTTTGGATGTCACTAGAAGTCATTATGCAATTTTTTCCACCACGGTCAAAAGCATCGCTCACTTGTTCATTCTTAGCTTTGACCCAATCTACCATCTCTCTAAAATTGCCCTTATTTAGAGAAGTAGAGGATTCATCATGGCCACGAAAAGCCATGCATTGTGCAATAAGATATCTTGAACAATCTACAGAACAAGTCAAACGAATCTTATATAATTCTTCTGATTCCTTTGTTGCTTTAGCAAACTTACTTGTCACACTTTGTCTTTGATTATTATAATCATCATAGTGCTTGACACATGAGTTGTGCAAACTGTTATGACTACCAACGTGATCTTTAAAGCCTTGAGATGCATGCTTCCAATCTTTATATCCGCTTTTAGTGAAGACTTCAAAACCAAAGTGTTCAGCCCTCCCGGGTTTCTTAAAGAGAAAGCAACAGAAACAATAAGCTGCATCCTTGAACTCACTATACTCTAACCATGTATAATTCTTATACCATGATTTACTAAATGCTCTTTTAACACTTCCAAATGGAGTACGAGGAAAGCTTGGCATATTCGGTTGCATTGGGCCCTTCAATATATATGCCCTCCTCACTTGATCTTGAATATCCGGAGCATACTCATTAATTTGTTTCCTACGACCTGGATCACGCACAATCTCATTTGGGTTAAACTCATTAACCACATTAGACGGTGGTTCTAGTTGTGATTCTGATTCAACCAAAAATCTCCTCATCTCTGAAAGAAAACACTAGTTAGTTAAGTAAACAAAAACATTATATTTAATTTAAAGAAATGATATTTATAATAGAAACATTAAATTAAATTCTAAATTCTCTAATATATATTTGATCATATGTTATTGAAGGGTGGAAAAAAAATTAAATAAAACTCTTATATTTTAAGATCTTTTATATGCTTATTTAATACTTTATTTTATATAACACATTACTAAACACTATCATATAATATGGTATATATATAATCTATTATTATAGTCTTTCACAATTTTATAGACTTATGACAAAAATCTGGTATGGTGGTACCTCTAATCAATCAATTTTATATTATTTAAATAATTCATATAAGTGATAAATCCAAACAATCATCCATTAGCTTTATATTATTTATATTATTCTTAAAAGTGATAAGTCCAAACAATGAAACAAGAAAAGAAACAAGTCCAATTTTTTTTCCAGAACAAGCACAAACCAGAACAAGTGTAAAACAAGTCCAAAAAAATGAAGATCAAAGTTCAAAAAAAAACTTAGAAAAAGAGTGATGAATTAACTTACCAAACTGTGATGAAATAGAAGAGCGAGGAGACCGATTGTGATGAGAGGAGGGCGGAGGGAGGCAACGGAGTCGCAAAACAGAGGGAGGGAGGCGGAACGTTTTTTCCTTTTCTCTTTCGTTTATGATGTTTCGTTTCTCTCTTCTTCTTTTTTTGAATTTTTGTTTTAACACATATATGCCCAAAAAAACTATTGGGCCCGAGCCTGGGCAAGTGCCCACCCTGGTCGGGCCCAAGAACCGCCTATGTAGTAAAATGATCACAAGAAAAAGGAGATTTTGTAATTAATAACTTAATGATTTTTTAATATTTCAAATTAGTTTAATGTTTACTTAAAATTATTTCGAATCGAAACCATAAATATGTTTGAATTGAGATGATGGACTCTTAGTGTGGTGCTCCAAGTCTCTGATGTAGTTGAACACGGGGGTAAACCTGCAGGATTAACACTCCAACGTCCAAATCAGCTAATGAGTCAAAAAGGGGTAGAGAGGTATGAAAAAATGTGTGTACCTTAAGTTTGATATATATATATATATATATATATATATATATATATATATATATATATATATATATATATATATATATATATATATATATATATATATATGACATATGATATGAGTGTTTTTTTATGTGAGAACATGAGAATGAATCTGAACCATTAAATTTTAAAATAAATGGTGCAGATTATGCGTCATTCTTTTTTTCTCTCCCCTTTAGTAATGTTAATCGGGCTTTCATGAATTTGCAACAATGATAATATGTATCTATATTTACATGTATGTCCAATGCCTTTATTTAAATTTTGGGCTTGATATATTTTATCTCTTCTTTATGGTTGTCCGGCTCAGCATGTGGGTTTTTGGCCTCCACGTATTGGTTTGATTGGTGAATCCTCGTTGTGACGCGATGTACTTACCATGTTTGTTCTTTAGGACTTGTACGTCCTGACTACGCTACAAGTGTTCAACATGTCCACCGAACTCTATAATGCCAACCAGAGTTTCTTTGATACAATCCTATTGGAAAGAGTTAGTGTCTTTCTTTAGCGTCACTAATAACCGCCCCTACCAAAGGTAAGGTTCTTCTCCCTGCCCCCAAGATTGACATGGTTTGGAGTGGACATCTATGGGATCCACCGCCTACACTATTGGAGTGGTTAGTTCCTAAGAGAGGGGGTGCGTCAACTATGCTTGAAGCCTATTCATAGAGTGTGGGATCCTCTTTAGAAAAATGACTTACACCATCTTACAGAGGGTTATAAGACCCCTTGTGTTTGCAACGTCAAATAGTTAGCATCTTAATTATTAAAATTTCATAAAAGTTTATGGAATACTTAACTCACCGGGAAAGTCGGAACGAAAGTATATTCTAATTTGTTTTTTACTTGTACTTTTTTCAACTATACAATCGGGAGATGACTTAGTGGAGGAGTCTATTGGTCTGCTTTTTATGGGGATATGTGTCTTTGTATTCGTAGGCGGGGTCTTTCTCTCTTTAGGTGCCCGATGGATGTACCTATCTCTCAGGGGTCCCGTCAGCATATCTTTGTTCGAGGGAGACGCAAGGCGGCCGACACCTTCACGACTATTCTACTTTTCCATGCCTGTGGAGGCCATGTCATCTCTTGATGTACTATCTTTGGAATCTCTCAATCATTATAATTTACATCAATTGGATGTAAATAAAGCCTTTTTACATTGTAAACTCCAATAATATGTATATATGATGGTGCATCTTAGTGTTCATACAACTAAACCTAACCAAATTTGTAAGCTTGTCAAATCCTTTTATGAGCTTAAATAAGCTAGTCGGTGATGGCAAGAAAGGCTTACCAACTTTCTCACAGAACATCATTACAAACAAGTTAGAACAAATCATTCCTTATTCGTCAAGTCCAAGTCTTGTTTTTTCACCATTTTATTGGTATACATGGATGATGTAATACTGACATGCAATAATTTGAATGAATTCAAATTCATCAAAGAAGCTTTGCATAACTCATTCAAAATCAAGGATTTAGGCAAATTAAAATACTTTATAGGCATTAAGGTAGCACATTCAAAGGATGAATTTTCTCTATGTCAAAGAAAGTCTTTCCTTAATCTTCTATAAGACTCAGGTTTCACAAGATCCAAACTTATTTCCACTCCATCTGGTCCTGCAAACAAATTGCACCCAGATTCTAATGATCCTTCTCTAGATATAGAAAGCAAGAAAACCTGGCATCACATTTTGCACACAACAATTGAGTCAATTATTTTTTGATCGTACTACTAATCACTTTAATGCAGCATGCAGTGTCCTTAAATACCTCAAAATTTGTCCAGGTCAAGGCATAATGTTTCCCATAGATTCAACAATTCAATTGAATAGAAATTCGAATGCAGACTGGGCATGATGTATTGACACTAGAAGATCTATTTCAGACCAATGTTTCTTTCTTGGCAAGTCACTAATTTCATGGGAACTAAGAAGCAATTGACAGTTTTAAGGTCCTCATCAGAGGCAAAATACCATGGCCTTGCAACAGCAACATGTGAATTGTAGTGATTACTTTATCTCATGATTGATATTCAAGTTAAGTGCACAAGGACATATGCTATCTACTATGACAACCAAAATACTTTGCACATTGTATCTAACTTAGTTTTCCATGAAAGAACCAAAACCTCAAAATTGATTGTCACATTGTGGAGGAAAAGTAAAGTCAAGGAGTCATTGGTCAAGTCCAAGGATCAACTAGAATCTTGTATCCTTAACAATTCAACACCCTTTTAATCAAGTTGAAGATGGTAGATATATGCCAACCATCAACTTTGGGGGATTATTGAAGCACATAGAAGATAAACGCAATAAATCTTTATAGTGTGTAGATGATCAAAACAACAAAGTCCATAGAGTTGTTTTAACAATTACAACATAATAACTAACTCCTAATTCAATATAGATTCAGTTAGAAAGGTTGTTAAAATAGTTATTTGCCGGCTTATGAAAAATTAAAGGTGAATTCTTATCTACTCAACTCAAAAAGTTGAGTAAAATTACATTCAATATAAATTTTTTTGGAAACAACTAAAAAGTATATTATTTAATAATTAATTAAATAAGATAAAATTAAATGATGCAATGTGATTGGTGGAAGATATACTACCCAATTTTTTGTGATGAGTAGAGAAGTTGTCCCCAAAATTAAATAGTGTAATGCATACATGACAGCTGACAGCTCTTGTGGTGGAAGCAACTACTTGAACATATAATTGAATATTGTAATTTATCGATATTTATTAAAAATAACTAATTTAAAATTTTAGTTTAGCTATATATAAATAAAAATAAGAAGATGGCATTAAATGATTAGACAATCCACCCGACTCAAAGCCATTATAGTGTTCACATTTTTATAGTTAATATGGTAATTATAATCAGAGGGAATAAGTTTTAAAATAATTAAAAATTAAAAAACTCAATCACATTTTATTTCTTTCAAATAAGTTCTAGAAGCAGTAAATGTCTTCCAAACTCTTATCATCTTCAATCAATTAAAATGATTCGCTGCTCCTTGGTCCCCAAAAAAATACAGTATTGCCATATATGAAAAATACACCTACAATTTCTTACATATATCAACAAGAAAGTAATTTTTCAAAGTACTAGCAATCAAAAAAAAAGAAACATAATCAAAATGAAACTCTCCATCAAGATTTACAAGGATTTAATTTCCTTTTCGCTTACACAAAGTCCTTCCACTTCCACTCACATAATTAAATAAATAAATAAAAGATAAAGAAGAAGATGAAGAAGAATAAAAAACCATAAACATGTCTGAATTAGTAACTAATATTTCAATTCTAAACGTCTAGTACAAGAAGTACAAAAATATTTTCTCTTAATCTTAAAACACATAGGCAAAAAACAAAACCTCCATTGCATCTCAACATCCATAGCTTCAACTTTCCCACCACAATAAGGACAAGAACCTGATGCTTGTTGTCTTCCTAATTCCTTCTCTTCTTCTTCACACACATAAACAAACCACATTTTTTTCCTCCTAGATTTGTTCTTCGATTTCACTTCGGTTGTTGTCTGAGATTTTTTGCTTTTTGTTGTCGGTTTCTTTTGCTTAGATTTAGCTGCAGAAAAACTATTGTTAATTTTGAAAGAAAGACCCATCAATTGCACTTTATTTATACAATATCCAAAATGTGTTGCTTGTTGTATTGGTGGTGGTGGTTAAATAAATAGAATATTCGCTTTCTTTGATTATTTCAACTTTTTTTTTTTCTTTTCACTTCACTTATGTTTTGTTTTTTATGGAATGAAAATAATGTCTAAATAAAGGCATAGATGACTAAAAACTTTGTATATGGAAACTTTTATGGTAAAGACGGCTTTAATTTATTCTTCGTGAAATATTAAGGTGGCACGCCGTGGATTTGGACTATCTTCAATGTTTGTTCTATATGTTTATCGCATGTTTATTTTTATTTTTATTTTATTTTTTTAATGATAAATTGTTAATATCATATTTACACAATTGTTTAAGGATTGAATTATGTATCTTTAATTCTTTTAATTTAAGTTCAACTAGTTCATTTAATTGCACTATCCCTTCCACTATTATAATATTTTTTTCAATGTGTTGCTACATAATATATTTATATGAGTATTAATTCTATACAATATATTTATATGTAAAAAGTATGCACATCGTATTTAATTTTAACTAATGATATAAGAATGCATGCCTTCGTATTTAATTTAGAGTGAGACAAAGAAAGAGAGTTTTGTCAAAAAAAAATTCATTAAAAATAGATTATATTTAATATTAAAAAGATAATAAAAAAAAATACTCCCATGAAAAATATACAAATTTTCACTGTTGACCTAACCACTCACCTTCTTTTTCTTTCATCCCTAATCATGAATGATACATTTCTAAAATTTGATTATGAAATCATTGCAACACCTTCGTCCAAACTCAACATTTTGTGGACAACATGTGCAACATCTCATTGAGTCAGTAGTTGGTTCCTTGCGTCAAAGGAGATAGAATAGCAATTTTTATCCTAAAGATAAGTGTCAGATGAGTTTTAAAGCGTGCGAACACAATCTCATGGAAGAATCATATCGCCAAAGGGTACCGCTCCACTTACAATCGTTAATTTGCGTCCCAAGCTAGATGAACATTGGACATCCATTGAAAAATATGGAATAACTTCACTGGGCATGGGTTTCTTCGAGTTCTCTTTTTCTTGCATCGAGGTTGTCCGGAGTGTGAGGTCAGTTAGCTCTTGGAATCTGAATCCTAGTACTGTGAAGTTGTTCCCTTGGACCAAAGATTTGGTGCCTTCAACCACCAATCAAACTTCTGCCCAGGTTTGGATTTGAATTTACAGTGTGTCTCATGAGTATTGGACGCCTAAGATTCTATTTGAAATTGCAAGTAGCATTGGAACTCCAATTTGTATTGATTGGACATCGAATAAACACTCATTTGACATGGAAATTGGACACTGTGTTATAATGTTGGTAGACTTGGACCTCTTGAAGAAACCTAGATTCAAAGTGTTGGTGGAACGTGTGGGTCTTTCTTTTTTGGTCAATAAACCTGATATGATGATGATTGTTGAACCTTGCATGGATTTCAAAAAAAATCCTAAGAAGTGGTTGAAAAACCCATACCTCAAATTGTTTGCTTTTAATGATATACAAGATCTTCTTCCAAATCTATGGTGCCTTTGCAAAGTGGAGCTCAATCCAATTTTTTTGAAGTGTGTTACTCATCATAAATTATAACAATAAAACTTTTGGTTTCTCTGTTGTATATGCCTCAACCAATTACTTCACTAGAAGAAACTTGTGGAACAACCTTATTCCAATCATTCCTAATATCCCATGGTGCTTTAATGGAGATTTCAATGCAATAATTCAAGTTGAGGAGTATCATGGTACTCACTCTCATGCTATAGTCCCAATGGAGGACTTTCATCATTGTTCAGACTCGAATCACCCCATCTATCTCCCAACCTTGGGTAATCAATTTACTTGGAATAATGGTAGAAGGGGTAGGGCTCTCACTAAAAAAGGGTAGATAGGGCTATTTGTAACTTTAGTTGAATTGAAACTTGCTCCTCAATATCTTGTCACACTTTTATCATAAACAAGTCGGAAAATCTCCCTCTCTTTTTAACCTTCCTGGTTTATGATAGCAAGTTTTTCTTTCAGTTAAAGTTCATGCATATGTTGACATTGCATAAAGATGGCAAGGATATCATTATTAAATCTTGGAATACTAAAATAATTGGTTTCCCTATGTTCATCCTTGATAAGAAGCTGAAGTTACTCAAGGCAAACCTTAATGATTGAAACAAATGTTGTTTTGGTAATATACATAAATATGTTAAATAAGCTGGAGAGAATATGGCCAATATTCAAAAGTTTATTGAAAATTAAGGCAACTCTGACTTTCTTCAAGATCAGTAAAGAGAAGCCCAACTTAAGCTAGTTGAGGTTTTAAATATAAAAGTATTATTTTGCAAGGAGATGGCTAGAGTCAACTGGTATGTCAAAGGTGATAGAAATACAAAGTTCTTCCACATATATGATACAATCAAAAGGGCCACTAATATGATCAATTATTTGAATAGTAATGATGATGTAACAATTGATATGGCTATTATTGAAAATGATATTTTAAACCAATACAAAATATTTTAACAAGAATGATGTTTTGCATGATAATAGTTAGGTGGATGAAACAATTCAAAGTTTGATTTCTGAACAAGCTAATAAACTTCTCGTCCTTATTCCTTTTGATCTAGAAATTAAAGATGAAGTCATGAACCTCAAAATAGACAGTGCCCCTAGTCCTGATGGATTTGGAGCAATTTTCTTTCATCGTTATTGGGACATCATTGGCCAGGATATGATAAAAGTTGTCACTCAAATTTTTAAGTATGATTAGATATTGTCTCACTAAAACTCCAACACAATTGTGCTCATTCCAAAATCTAAAGGAGCTAACACAATTGACCAACACAGGCCTATTCCCCTTGCTAACTTCCAACATAAGATAATAACTAAAATTATGACTGACAGATTAGCTTCCTTCCTCCCTCAGATCATCTATTTTGAGCAGAATGGCTCCATCAATGGTAGAAGGATCAATGGTTGTATTAGTCTTCCTTCTGAAGCTATCAACCTCCTAAATAAGAAGGCTTATGCTGGAAATATGGCCATCAAAATTGACATTTCAAATGCCTTTGACACTTTCCATTGGCCTTTCCTTCTTGGTGTCTTGGAAAACTATGGATTTGGCTTTAAATTTTTTAATTGGATAAATGTTATTCTTAACTCTGATTATCTTTTTGTTGGTATCAATGGCAATCAGATTGGTTATTTCACTTGTAAGAATGGGGTGAGGCAGAGATACCCTCTATCACCTCTTCTATTTTGTTTGGATGAGGGAGTTCTTAGTAGAGCCATATCTAACTGGCTAGCTTATAGAGAAATCAAGATAATCAATGGTGCTAGAAATTTCCAGGTTCCTTCCCACACCATTTTTGTAGATGACATAATGGTTTTTTGCAAAGGTTGTATGCAATCTATAAGATACATAACTATTATGCTTAAGTGATATGCTGAATGTTCTTGTAACCTTTGCAACAATTCCAAATACCTCAATATGTTGGTGCTATGACTCATACCGAAAACAACATCTTGGGTTTAATTATTGGCTTCACAGTTGCTCATCCTCCTTTTATTTATCTTGGTGCTCAATATTTAGAGGGAGACCAAAAACCAAATACTTTCAACACTTAGCTGATAAGATAAATAATAAGTTAGCTATCTAGAAGGACACTCGCATGTCAATGGCATGTGAAGCAACTGGAAAACTCATCATAAAAACAATGAAGTCGTCGTCAAACATTTATTTATCCTACGTGGAGAAATGGAAAACATCGAAGAAAAAACATGAATTTTAGATCAAAACATGCATGTAATTGGAATACACGCATGGAAAAGCCAACAAGCAAGGAAAACATGTAACAGGAATACATGTGAAGTGTGTGAACATGAATTACAAATATCATACAAACATGAATCGCAGATAAAACATGCACGTAACTATTTACCCAAAAATATGGTAAACAAACGCTAGTTTCCTTTTTAAAGGTTACTTTTGCGGAATCAACTAGAATATTCCAGGACTAATTGCTTTTATTTGTTTATTATATGTATCTGGTTTGTATTAAATGCAGTAATAACTTTAAAGTAAAAGTAAACACTGAAATTCAAGACTTTAAAGTAAATGAAAGCGATAAAAAGCAGTAAATGTGCACTGAAAGTAATGCATAACGTAAAATGATTGCATAAATTAAACTGGCACGCATACATACATTCCAAAGTTGCACTCGTCACTCATTATTGCACAGAGATTTGAGTTTACTTGTGTTTTTATAGAAAATGCGGACCCTAAACTGTTCCTCTGGAACTTGCTTAAATAGTGAAAATAAAATAACTACTACTAACGGTCGACTGATTACTAGCCAACACGTGTCTTCGACATGCAGCATCTTCGTCTGTGAGGCTCCCACGTGTCCTGTGAAAACTGCTAAAAAACTATCTGAAACTGCTTATTTTGACTTCTAATGCCTTCCGACTTCAAAGCTATACTTTGGCAAAACACCTAAGTTTTTTCTTATTCTAGTTGAACATGCATGGCAGACTTGCTAACTTTAGTCGAACCCTGGCAGTAATGGTCTTTCATAGTCGAACGGTAGTCTTGACTAAAAGAACTTTTAATCAGACTATTTTACCTCAGATTATTTAATAATCTCATATATCTCAGAGACCACTTACCATTATTAGCAAGTCGAAATCCTAGGGTAACAAATTGCCCCCCAAGCAACTTCTTTCGACTGATTTTAAAAAGAGAAAGATGGCGTTTCGTTTTCTTTTCAGGTTTCGACTTTTATTATCTTTTAACGCCATGATTACTTTGTGCATCCCTAGACACTAATTATTACCTAAAACCTAGGTAGTGGGCTATAACTGCTCCCCACTTTCTAAAACCAGTTTCCAAAGCGTTTTCTGAAGTGACCTTTGATTCAACAACTTCTTTTTCCACACGATTTCACCAACGTCATCATAGCCCCTATATATATGTGAGCTTCTTCTTCCTTTTCTTCTCTTCACGTTTTTCTGTTCTTCCCAAGCGTTTTCAGAACACTCTCTTCTCTAACCTTCAAGCACTTGTTTTCTTCTTTCCTTCAATACACAACAATGGCTGCAAACACCACTATGAACACCAACACCACCGGTTACGCTACAGGCTCTAACCCTTTAGGAGCCATTATATCTCGTGAAGAAGAAGAGCAGGGGTTGGATTTCGTTCCTCAACCCAAACTCACAGAAGCCAAAGCCATTATTTGGCAAAATCAAATGCTAATCCCTTTTCAGATTACTGATAAACTGGTAGCTTTCTCAGGGCCATTACCAGATCATCGTTCTCATCCAGCACAAACCACCGGTTTTTTCCCCTCATTTCAAACTACAATGCCTGTAGCATTTGATAAACCACGTCCTCTCGACCTGAAGTTTATGGATCCTTCAGTGAGGTTTTTTCGTTCGACCCCAGCTCCTGGCAACAAAGAGTATCTGGCTTGGCTCAACAAGGTTCAAGCGAAAAAACAACAAAGGTGGGAAGAATTGGGTATCTTCGATGCCATCCAATTGTCCAGAACCGGTCATAAGGTTTGTCCCCCTATGCTGCTTGCCTCGTTATTCTTCTGGGAAGGTTCGACTAACACCTTCCATCTTCCTTGTGGAATGGTGACTCCCACTCTCTTCGATGTGGCTGCCATCACAGGGATTTCGCCCTTGGGTGAGACCTTCGACCCTACTCTTCCGACAAAAATAAACTTCAACTTCACCAACGCTATCATCACCAAATACATGCAGGATCATTATGACAAGTCTACAGAAGAAGTCTCTGATGAAGAACATGTTGCCTTCCTCACTTATTGGCTTTCATATTACCTGTTTTGTCTAGGGTCGGTTCAAATAGCTAAGGCTTACATACCCCTGGCTATCCAGATTCATGAAGGTCGAAAAGTCTCTTTAGGTAAGCTTCTACTTGCTTATCTTTACCATAGCTTGGGTATAGCGTCTTTAAGGGTCAAACGCCTTCATGAAACCCCAAAACAGCTATCTCTGTCGGGACCCTACTGGCTTTTGCAAAATTGGTTGAATGCTACCTTCGAGTCACATATTGGTTACACTGTTTCTCGATCTATTTTGGAAGTCATGTATGACAGGAGAATCGAAGGTATCAAACTTGCCTTTCAAACTCCCCAAGATGAGTCTAACAGGCCCAACCTCCTCAAATATGTGAGATTGTTTTCTGAATGTAAAACATTCATAGCTTCTATGGCTCCTTTCTTAAATCGGTGCTTTGGGCCAACTTGGTTTAAAGCCATTTTCCCTGGAAACACTCCAACCCTTCGAGCTCAATTGAATGCCATTTGGGATGCTTTTCTGACCCTAACACTCCTTTCTCATCGCATTGAGTCGACCGATAAGTGTTATGGGTTTGTAGGTTATCAACCAAACCTGGTCTCTCGACAATTTGGTTTGAGCCAAATGCTGCCCAAAAGCCTGTATTCCCATGATGGTGACATTTGTTACTCTGGTCGACCGTTCACAGCCCGTCAACATCTCGACTGTTTAAAATTTCATAACAAACAATCTTTGGAACACCCCACCTTTACCTTTCAGAATTCTTACTTCACAACCAAAGAATTTAGTGAATGGTGGTCTGAGTATTACCAACTGTATGATGGGGATTCGTTTGTCAAGAAACTAAATACTGCGTTCGACGTGCTGGAGGATCAACTTACTATAAGTAAGCGTTTTACATCTAACTTCGTTTTCTCATTACAATGTGCAATATTCTAATTTCATTCTTAGATCTTTCAGGGCCTGACCTTACCAATCAAGTCGAAGTCCCCGCTCCTAAACCAGGTCGAAAGCGCCCCAGTACGTCGAACTCCACCACAACCAAGAGAAACAAAACTATAAGAAAGGTATTACCCTAACCTTTATTCTTTTATCAATAACACTTTGACCTTTGTTAATTGTCATTTTCTCTTTAGCTGGTAGTTCCTGCTGACTCAGACGAAACTACGTCTCCACCAAATCAAGAAAGTGAAATTTTTTCACGACCTCCGCTTCCAACTCCAACAAAGAAACGAAAGGGTGCTAAAAACATTCCTAAAGTTGTTGTCCAGTCCCAAACAATTCCAACAATAATCCCTTCTTCATCTCAAATTCTTGAGGTATAAGTTAGCATAATCTTCTAGTGTATTTCTCTTTAACAGATTGTTTTCTAACACTTTCTTCTGAATAGAATGCACCAACTGTCGACCACACTCAAGAGAAGGTTGTCGAGGTTGCTGAAAAGATTACTGAGGCTGCTCCTGACTCCAACCTTTTTAGCCCTTAAAGGACCGACGCTTTTGGAAGCACCACTGATTCAGCTAATACTCCAGGTCGAAGTCGAACAGAGCCCCAAGACAATCCCATCATCGACCAAGCTCAACCTGCAATTAAAAATGTTGAAGTTGCTGACCATGCCTCTCGTCCAAAACACAATACCATTTCTCAGTCCAAACAACATCCTGCTGTTGACGACACTAACTCCAACAGTTCTCTTAGTCAGGAGGAGATTCTGGACTTGAAGAAGACTAATCCTTTAGAAGCTCTCTTTCGACTTCAGAAGTTGCGGCCAAGCTCTCTTGATATTCCTGCTCAGTCAACTAATCCTGATGCTGAAATCGATGCTTCTCTTGTCGATGCTATGTGCCAACTAAAAGCCCACCTAAACGAACCTGAGTTTCTTGCTGTCCTTGAGAGTTCTGAACATCTTGGTGGAGACATTCGCAAGTTATTAGATTCGCTCATTAAAGCTTCTCTTCCAGCAGTTGTTGCTCAGTTCTTCTTTGATTTTGAGGCGTACTTCGACCAGCTCTGGAGAGACCTCATCACAAAGAAAAACATCAGTCGACAGGCAAAGAACAAAGAGCGCGAAATGGAGAGGGAATGGGATGCCAGTGCAGCCTCGACTAAGAAGGTTGAAGAATTTCAGGAGAAAACTTTAAAGTTTTCTGACAAAAAAGGAGAAATCGACAACAAGATTGCTGACTATAAGGCCCAAATTGATGCTCTCAACAAGAAGATTCAAGATCTTGAACAAGAGAAAATCACTTTGGCTCAAAATGAGGAAATCCCTTCGCCTGAAACTGTTAATCAAGAAGTTTTGAAAGGACTTGGCCATGGTGAAAATGCCCTCAAATTGGAAAGTAACATTCGACAACTTAGACAAAACTTGTTTCGACTTGACTCTAAAATTGACTTTGAGTCAGCCAAGCTAGCCTATTTTAGGAACAACTTTCCTACTTTGTAATTTTGTTTTCGACTGACTGGCCACATTTTTGTAATGACTGCCAACGTACTTTATAGGGAACTTTTTGTAATGATTGGCCAAATTTTGGCCATTTTAATATAATCTTTTGGTTTTATTCTATTATGCGAATTTCTTGAAGTATAGGTTTATATTTTTTCAAATATTTACCATTTATCCTCAAGATTCGACCATCTGAATTTAGTTCTTCAATTTCATATGCGTTGTTTGAAAACACTTGCAAAATTTTAAACGGCCCTTCCCAACTTGGGGACCACTTACCCAATAATTTATTCCTTTGATTCATGGGTAGAATAACTTTCCATACATAATCACCTACCACAAATGTTTTCTCTTTTACTTTCTTGTTGTAAGCTTTCGCGACTTTTTTCTTTTGTCTTATTAACCTATCCAACGCTATAAGTCGTTCTTCGTCTAACTCTACTAATTCATCTAACATCATACTCTAGTATTCATCTGACGAAAGATTGTTTTGTCGTTGAATTCTAGACGACTGTAGATGAATTTCTGCAGGCAACACAGCATCATGCCCAAAAGTCAAACGAAATGGGGTAGTATTTATTGCTTCCTTTGGCGACGTTCGACAGGCCCAAAGGATTTGGTCGAGCGTTTGATGCCAATTTCTTGGCTTTCTCCCCACATGCTTTTTTATCAAGTTTATAATAACTTTATTAGCAGCTTCGACTTGACCATTAGCCTGAGCGTAATACGGAGTGGATGTTAGCAATTTAAATCCTGTTTCTGCTGCAAAAGCTTGCATCTTTCGACCAATAAAGACTGTTCCCTGATCAGTAGTGATAGTTTCTGGAATTCCATATCTGTAAATAATGTGTTTTTGTATAAAACTAATCACTGCTTCTTGATCAGCATTAACCAGGGGAATTGCTTCTATCCATTTAGTAAAATAATCTATTCCCACTAAAATGAATCTTTATTGTTTAGAAGATGCAGGTTTGATTTCTCCTATTAAATCCAAAGCCCATCCTCTAAAAGGCCAAGGTTTGACAATGTCATGCAATTCACTGGCTGGAACATGTTGAATATCTGAAAACTTCTGGCATTCTTGGCACCCTCTTGCGTATTCAATACAATCTTTTAACATTGTCGACCAATATAAACCTTGTCTAAACAACAACCACTTCATTTTATGGCTTGACTGATGAGCTCCACAAACACCACTATGAACCTCTGACACGGCCAAATATGCTTCAGCTTCACTTAAGCATTTCAACAATACACCTTCAGCTGTTTTCTTGTATAATTCATTTCCCAATATCACATAGTTTAGAGCTCTGTATTTGATCTTTCGATCAGTTCCTCCGACTGGATTATTTAAGTAGTGGACCAATGGGTTTCTCCAATCAGAAACTGTCATATTGTCGATGGCAAAAATTTCCAAGGCATGCAAATCTTCACTTTTAACTTTGTTTTCTACCCCCCAAGTTTTGACATCGACAATTGTCCCAACTGGTCTAACACTGCATGAGTTTCCTTCTCTTTAATATCGACCATATCTTCTAACTTACTTTTAGAAACTCTATACCCAGAAGCAATCTATGCCAATTCATTGGCAATATAATTATCAGATCTTGGTACATGCAAGATCTCAACATGTTCAAATTTCTCTAACAAGCGTACCACTATTGCATAGTACACTATTAGATTTTCTTTAATGCATTTATATTCTTTCTTGATTTGTCGAATCACAAGCTCAGAATCGCCCCGAATTTCAACTCGCTTTGCCCCCAAGTCTGGGCTTTTAAACCAGTTATCAAAGCTTCATATTCGACTTCATTATTAGAACATACATCCTTCATTTTATAAGGGAACTTGGTTGGAAGTCCTTGAGGAGAAATAACCAGGACTCCAATGCCTGATCCATTTTTATGACTAGAACCGTCAAAAAACAACTTCTAGTTAGTTTGATCGACCAGATTTGCTGATAGTTCAACTAACCCATGTTCGACTATAAAATCAGCCACGATTTGTCCTTTCATAGCTTTTAAAGGAACATATGTTACGGAGAATTCAGTTAGTGCTAAGGCCCATTTACCAATTCAACTATGCAAAATTGGTTTAGACAACATATGTTTAATAACATCAAAATGAGAGGATACATACACATCAACAGGCTTTATATATTGCTTAAGTTTATTACATGAGAAGTACAAGCATAAACATAATTTTTCAATATCATTATACCTAGTTTCAGCATCCACTAAGGTTCGACTTAGATAATATATAGCTCTTTTGACGCCATTATCATCCTCTTGGGCTAACATACTCCCAATTGTCGAACTTGATGCAGCTATGTACAACTTCATACTTTTTGTCCTATTAGGGGGTAACAAAATAGGAGGCTTAGTTAAATAAGCTTTTATTTGGTTGAATGCCTGTTGATGTTCTTGCTCCCATTTGAATTGATCTTGATTCTTGAGCTTCACAAGTGGTGAAAAGATCTTCGTTTTGCCACTTAGATTTGAGATAAATCTCCTCAAGAAATTAATATTCCCCAACAATGACTGGAGTTGTTTCTTTGTTTCTGGCGCCTGAAGCTCCAAGATTGCTTTTGTCTTGTTCTGGTTTATCTCAATACCTTTCTTGTGAACCACGAAACCCAGGAAATCCCCTGCATGTACACCAAAAGCACATTTTAGAGGATTCATTTTTAGTCCATATTTCCTCATTCTTTCAAAAGACTGTCGAAGATGGTCTAAATGACCATTCTCAGAATTAGATTTTATTACAATATCATCAATATAAACTTGCATAAATTTGTCAATGAAATCATGAAACATGGAATTCATAGCTCGTTGGTACGTAGCTCCGGCATTTTTTAAACCAAAAGGCATTACTACCCATTCATAAGTACCTAAAGCACCTGGGCATCGAAACGCCGTCTTAGGCACATCTTCGTCAGCTATAAAAATTTGGTTATATCCTGAATATCCATCTAATAAGCTGAGATATTCAAACCCTGCTGCAAAATCGACTAACATCTCAGCAACAGGCATGGGATATTCATCTTTAGGGGTAGCCTTATTTAAATCTCTAAAATCTATGCATATACGAAGGCTACCATTTTTCTTTATTACCGGCACTATATTAGCTAACCATTCGACATACCTCGCAATTCGAATAAATTTGCTTCTCAGCAATCTTTCGATTTCTACTTTTATTTTTTCCATAACCTGTGGCGCAAATCTTCTAGGAAGTTGCTTGATAGGTTTCTTTCCTGGGTTTAACGGTAATTGATGTTCTACCACACTTCGACTTAAACCAGGCATTTCATTATAATCCCATGCAAAACAATCTTTATATTCTTTCAAAAGTCGAATCAACTTGGTCTTTAGATCACTTGTAAGTTTTGTACTTACATAAGTAGGTCTTTTAGTGACTCCATCACCCAAGTCAATTTCTTCAAGAGGATCTTGAGCCTGCATTCTTTTTACTGATCCTAACGGATCCATCTCGAAGCCTAGAGGTTCGTCATCGTATATCCCATCAAATATTTCGACTTGGTGGTCAACTTCTTGATTGTTTTCACTTTTTACCATCATGGCCTCAATAGCCATGCTTTTCTCCAGTTCGGCTTCTAAAGCCGTTTTTCTCTTGTTTTCGGCCAAATGGGCCGTGTAATACGGTGAACTGACTTTTTAATAATGTCGCGGTAAGCAAGAGTCGCCACCGACTTTTATTTTATCCAATTTAAAGAAAGGCTAAAAGAACAGGAAAGACCTTTTGAAAGATTTTGAGTTCGGGGGGTAAGTTATACAAAGGGAAGGTGTAAGGCACCCTTTGCATCCATGGTTATCCATGGGCTCTTAATTGCTTAGCTCACTTTGTTTGTTTGATTTGTTTGAAAAGCGGTGTGCGAATAGTAAAAGGTTTCGTTAAGGACTTTAGCTTATAAATAAGCGTAGCCTTGTTTGAAATTATTTTGAAATAGGAGGTGTGAAAAGTAAACTTTGAAGAAGAACTTTAGCTTGTAAATAAGCGTAGTCTTTTTGAAAAGTATTTGAAAATTAATGGGAAAATAGTTTGATTTTGAATTTTGAATTTGAATGGAGCAAGCAATTACTAGCAACTTACCCTAAGTTTAAAAATTTGTTCTTTTAGCTTTTCGAGGCGAAAGGATCTATCCATGCCATAAGAGGGCAGGAAGCCTTTCAATTGGATGTTTAAGGGTCATCGAGTAATCGTTCGCCATAAGACTGTCCCATGCCATAAAGAGGGCAGGTAGTCTAAGGGAAGGATATAATAGTCATTAATCTTTTTAGGCATCATGCGAGGATACCTTAGCAATTGGGACAATCATCATATAAGGCAACATCGAGGGACAAACTTGATGATGATAATGAACTTAGGGCAACATTTGTTTTGCTTTAGGTATCCTCGGAATCGAGGGACTTGACTATTTAGTACACTTAGAGGCAGCAAGGCAACAGGCAACAGAAGAGGTTACCCTAAAGGTGAGTGTGTGCAGCAATCACGTGGTTAACTTCGATTACATTTATCTTGTAATTAGGTGATCTATGTTCAGTTCATGGTTTGCACTCCCTAAATTACTAACCACGCAGTAAATATAATATAACAGTTTTAAGTGCCTTCAAGGCCAAACAATACAACCAGGGAACAGTTACATAATAATACGGGGAAGGGAACAATGAAACCAGCGGATCCCTTAATAGGGTTTGACATAAGTAATAATAAAGACAGAGTTTAGGGTTACCAACGTAGCTTTGGCAGTCTGACAAACTTTTATCTTTGATGGATGAAGGTTGATGGGCAGAGGCTAGCCTTGAGGCATGAAGCATTGACACTGACCAGATTGTGATGAATCCTAAAAGATGGGCATAAAGAAAAAGGATGCAGTGAGTGTATGGCTGACTCATTGATATTTAAAAGTAAATCATAATTTATTTTATAGGACAAAAATAATATTTAAAATAATAATCAAATTAGGGACTTAGCTTTTGATCTGGCGTGGCGCGTAGGCGGACGAACCCTGATGGTAACCCTGAAAAGAATTGACATGAAGAAGAGAAATGTTAGTGCATTAACTGATTTAAACGTTAATTGATTATAAACCCTAAAAAGTTTACGAACCCTAAAGGGTTATTTAAGAAAACTTATTGTGACCCAAAAGGTTTATAAGGCCTAACAATGCATTAGTGGAGAACACCTGCCTGAAGATTTTAAGGTTTATAAATGAATCAAGGTTAACAAAAACTTTAATTATTAATTTTCAATTAATTAATTAATTAAAAATATATACAAAAATAAAATTTTTTATTGTTTTAAAAATAATTATTGATAAAATTAAAAAACGAGTTTTCGATTAAAATAAATAACTATGAAATTATTATATATAAAAACTAATTTGGTTAAATAAATAAAAATAAATAAAAGAAAAAAATTATACTAATAATAAAAAAAGAAAGGAATATATATAAAAAATTTCATGCAATTAAAATAAAAACAAAAAAAGAAACTTAGCTCAGATTGGGTGTTGTGCGCTCTTGAGAGTACATGGTGAGAAAGTGGCCAGCAAAATTGTTTGGCCAAAACAAGGTTAATGGCCAAAGGAAGTACCTGCAAACAAGGATAGTAATAATGTTAATAATAATGATAATAATAATAAGAATAATAATAATAATAATAATAATAATAATAATAATAATAATAATAATAATAATAATAATAATAATAATAAGGGTTAGTAATGATAATAGTTACAATAATAAAATAAAAAAATATTATAAAATAGGTTTGACCTCATATAATCTAAATTTTCACAAAAAATAAAGAAAGGTTCAGAAAGTTAGATTATGGCTAAAAGGGCAAAAATTCTCAAAAGTAAAAAAAAAAAATAATAATTATGATTGTAAAAACATAAATTTAAACTAAAATGTAGCAACAATGACCAAAACAATGATTAAAAAAAAACAAGCCTCATGTATCATCATTGGCCAAAACAATTGTAATTCTAGATAAAGTATTTGAAAAAGGTTTTTTAAAAAAAGAGAGTTGAAAGAAAATGTTTCGAAACATAAAGAGGATGTCAAAAACATAAGAATTTTGATAAAAGGTGGCCTCAAGTATCATCATTAGCCAAAAACTAAAGTTAGTATAAAAACATACATCAAGGGCCTCATATGATAATCATTGGCCAAAAGGTTTTGAAAACAAAAGGTTTATTTTTAGTTTTGATAAAAAGATTTAGAAAAAGATTTTTTCTTTAAAAAAGAAGAAGATGAGGCCTCATACGAAATCATTGGCCAAGAACTAAGCAAAAGAAGAACAAAAGATATTGAAGAAACTTGGTGAATTGTTTTGTAGGTAGGAATTAGGAATGAAGAATAAGGTTGAAGGTGTTAAAAAAAATAAGGGTTTAGTTGTGAGAGAGTAAATTGAGAAATTTGTAATTGTTAGTTTTATTTATATATCATGAATTAGGTTAGAAAAAATAATTATAGTAAAACTATGGACCAAATCAAAGCCCAAAAATCAATTTGTTTTAATTTTAATAAAAAATTAAATCAAACTAATTTAATAAGATTGACTTGTTCTCTAAGTTATAAAAAGTGCTAAAAATAGGACAAATAAGATTAAAAACTTTTTTTTTGGATTTTTTTGAATATTTTATGATTTTTGATGATTTTTGACTAGAAAATACATAAAAGTGAAAATTTGACTATTTTAAAAAATGCATATTTAAATAGTGCGAAAATTAAAAATAAAATGATAAAAAAAATGATTTTTTGTGATTTTTTTAATAAAAATAAAATTAAAACTATAGTTAGAAAAAAAAGAAAAAAAAGTGTTAGAAGTGGGATTTGAACCCGAGACTTTGTACTTGCAAGCCTTACCTCCTTACCAACTATGTTATATTATTTGTTTGAAATAAAAGTCAATTGGAAGTGTATGAAGCATGAGAAAGCATTTTGCTATTTATTAAAATATAAATAATTTAAGAGTAAATTATTATATTTTAAAATAGACTTTAAATTGAATATTTATAAAATTCAAGACGTCAATGTGAATGACCTCAAAATTTTATAAAAAAATCCAATTTTAAAATAATTTGAATATTTGAATATTGTGGGCAAATTTTGGGGTATGACAGCTGCCCCTGTTCAATCTTCTTAAACCTGAAGATATAGAGTGGTTTGTGTGCCAGTCGGTATCTGAAGGTGGAAGATGATTGAACACTAGAATACCAAGAAATTTGCCCTAGCTGAAGTAGGGACTTTTGTCGGAGATGGGCTTGAAGATGCCATCCAGGTGTTTGAAGTGTTTGAGAAGTGTTGTTTGTGTTTTGATCGTGTCATTACCGTTCGTAGTAGATGAATTAGATCTTTGAGAGTTTGATCGTGTCAGCACCGTTCGTAGTAACTGAATTAGACTTAGGAAATATTTGATCGTGTCCACATCGTTCGTGATGATGGAATTAGATCTCTTTAAAGGTTGATCGTGTCGGTACTGTTCGTAGTAACCGAATTAGATATTTTGTCGTGTCAGTACCGTTCGTAGTAGCTGAATTAGACTGGGAAAGTCAGTGATCGTGTCTACACCGTTCGTGATGATAGAATTAGATCTCTGAGAGTTGATCGTGTCAGTACCGTTCGTAGTAACCGAATTAGATCTTAGAAGCAGTTGATCGTGTCCACACCGTTTGTGATGATGGAATTAGATCTTGAGGAGATAATCGCGTCTACATCGTTCGTGATGGTAGAATTAGATTCTCTTGTCGTGTCAGCACCGTTCGTAGTAACTGAATTAGACTTAGTTGGTCATTGATCGTGTCTACACCGTTCGTGATGATAGAATTAGATCTCTGAGCGTTGACCGTGTCAGTACCGTTCGTAGTAACCGAATTAGATCTTTTGTCGTGTCAGTACTGTTCGTAGTAGCTGAATTAGACTTTGAAAGTGATCGTGTCATTACCGTTCGTGGTAAATGAATTAGATCTTCGAGCGTTGATCGTGTCAGTACCATTCGTAGTAGCTGAATTAGATCTTGGAAAGTTGGAGATTTCGTTCATTTGTCGGTACCTGTATTCTGAAAAAGGTAAGGTTAATCTTTATGCAATGTCATGATGCATGAGTTATGTAATGAATCCCTCAAAATAAATGAGAGCTTTTGCATGTTATGTATGAGGTAATGTATGCAGTGTATGAATATGTTTATGACATATGATATGTGAATATGATTTATGTTGTCTTTGATTAAGAAAGTAGATCTTTATGTCCTTGTAATTGTACTGTCTGATCTTGTCTTGAAGATGCTCAGCTGGGAATTTATGATTGGAGATGATCAGTGACTTGATGTTCCCTGATTGGTGATAAAGATATTGATAAATCATGTTGGAGGAGAGCGACAGTGTTGAAGATGTAAACTCTGTTGGGCAGCCATGTCTTTATCGGGAGCGTTTGAAGATATCTTCTTAATGATTACTCTGTGGGGATATGATCTTGTGAACCCGGCTTTGTGGGGAGACATGGGTGAAAGTTGCCCCTAGCATTATAGTACCTGCTATTCCTGGATTTAGGACATGTCACTGAATGTTGATCAAGATGTCAAACTGGACTTGCATAGGTTTGCCCCCGCTAGTAAGAGCTTTGGAACGATTCGCCTCACGAGGACTTTATGAGATGTGCGCTATGGGCGACATGCCCTTAGTAATCGTAAACTCAGGATGATGCCCCTGATTATTTTGGCATCCTGAGAGATTCTCAGAATCTTGACTTGATTGCCTCAGTTTGATCAAGAACATAGCTTGAAACCCACTTGAGGTGTATGCCTTTGATTGTTTGGCTTTTGAGATATTCTTGGAATCTTGACTTGATTGCCCCAGATTGATTGGAAAAAACGTATCATGCCCCTTGTATACGTAAGAGACATTGCTTCTTGGAGTAATATTGTCTGTCGGGATAACTTTCAGTCATTAGTTGTACCCTGTGCAAGTTCTTTCTGATGCTAACATTTGAAATTATATAGCAGAATATGCTTAATAATGAATTCATGAGATGCAATGCATATGTCTGTCTTTGAGTTTGTTGAAAAACATTAAAACTGGATATGTAAAAGCATGATGTTTATAAAAACGTGATGTTTGTAAAAAACGAAGTGTCAACTCAGCATTTGTGGTAAACCTTAAGGAGTCAGGATACCTTTTTTGTGACAGTATGCTTTCGAACTAACCATGCTTCAGTTAGGACTTTTAAGGGTTGTAACGTGGCTTGGTTCACGGTTTAAGAAACGAAGGATAAAGGCTCAAAATTTGATTGTACCCACCCCTCTTCGTGATGATCTTCGATCCTAAGCTCAGTTAATTCAACTTATGCATTCAGGTTCCAAGAGACTTTTGGATTTGCACCTTTGATAATGATGATGGTTCACAAGCAAGGAAAGCTTTTGAGATGGCAGTCGCTTCTTCCTTTGGTAGTCACAACATTGTGTTGTATATTGACTTCTCTTTTTTCATCTTTTTGATATCCCTAACTTTTGCCTGAACTGTTTATTTCGGAGCTTACAGTCAGCGGGATGCCTTGATTTTGCCTAAGTCGTCTTTTGATTTTTGACTTAGCAGGCTTTTCTTTGTATATATATTTTTCATTTTTTCTTTTGAAGATATTGACTGTCTTGTTTGATGATTGACGAACCATCATTGTCTTTTGATTGACATCTCCAACACTTCTTTGATGTGTGCGGATGACCGTTTGTGATTGAAGCCTTTGTTGAAAGGTGTACTGAATGATTCTCTTAAACTAGAATGCACAGCCAAATTAACTGAGAACTACCATGCCCCAGGTTATGATCAAGGGTTTTAATTAGTACAAGAAATAAACTTCTACTTCTTAGGCTCAAAGGGGTTGACGAGGGATTAACATCCTTATATCTCCACTGTTTAGGAATTGAAACAATGCCTGTACATCGTCAGCATAGTCCGCTCAAAAGCATACTGTATGAGGTTGCGGTATCGTTTTCGTCATCCTCCCTCAAAAGGTATACAGCTTTAGCCAGAGTTGAGTATCATAAAACATATGCAAAGTAAAGACGTAATTTAAAATGAGCGATAACGAAATAATTTATTCAAGACAAATATATGCAATGCACTGATGATGATTATTAAAACAGATAATGTCTATCATAATTCGAATGTTTAAACAAACAGAGAAGAAACATGCAAATGAAAGTAGATCTAATGATCCAAAAGTTCGTTCGTCGAGATGTCAATCAATCTTGTCATGACTAGGCATAGGAGCGGTGATCACCACAGGGGTTTCAAGAGGGTTGGATTTGATTTCTCCGTCATTGATCAGATCTTGTATCTTATTCTTTAATGTCCAGCAATCGTTTATGTAATGTCCAAGACTGTTGGAATGGCACGCGCACCTCGCATTGGGTTTATAGTAGGTGTTAGAATTCTTAGGAGCATCCCTCAGAATAATCAATCTGATTTTCAACAGATGTTGTAATGCTTGAGCCAACGATATATTGATCTTGGTGAATTGACGCTTAGGTGCATCTGGCTTGCGTTGTTGTTGTGGAACTGGTGTAGGACATCAGAACGAGTTATTCATGAAACCATATCTGAAGAGGAATGCCAGAACGGGTCGTACATTAGACCATATCTAGAAGTAGGAAATCAGAACGAGTTATTCATTAAACCATATCTGAAGAGAACATCAGAACGAGCCATACACTAGACCATATCTGATGGAGGGTGTCAGAACGAATCGTACATTAGACCATATCTGATAGAGAATACCGGAACGGGTCGTACATTAGACCATATCTGGAAGTTGGAAATCAGAACGAGTTATTCATTAAACCATATCTGAAGAGAACATCAGAACGAGCCATACACTAGACCATATCTGATGGAGGGTGTCAGAACGAATCGTACATTAGACCATATCTGATAGAGAATACCGGAACGGGTCGTACATTAGACCATATCTGGAAGTTGGAAATCAGAACGAGTTATTCATTAAACCATATCTGAAGAGAACATCAGAACGAGCCATACATTAGACCATGTCTGATGAAGGGTGTCAGAACGAGTCGAACATTAGACCATATCTGATAGAGAATACCGGAACGGGTCGTACATTAGACCATATCTGATAGAGAATGCTTGCTTGTTAGAGTCGATGAGTTATTCGACGAAGTTTTGGAATGTAAAAGGGCTTGTCAGAATGAATCTCCAGCTCGATTATATTTGAGACGAATGATTGTCGAGGCGGAACCTGAAAACAAAGTTAGAAATATGCAATGTCATGAATGCAAATGAAATGTTTTCAAGGATCTTTAAGGAATTTAGTTAGCAGCATTGGAGAGTGATTCGGTCGCATATTTGTTTGAAGAATTACGACTTTTGTCTTTGAACATCCTTCTTTGAGAATCAAGCTCACCATATCGAGTGGGTCATCGCCTCTGATTCAGGATACATGGCTAGAGGAAAATAAATCCTCTTGCCCCTTTGATGGGTACGGTGTCTTTGAATTGGAAGGTACGTGGCCAAAGGAAAGTAAATCTTCTTGCCCCTAGTTAGGAATTCCGTCCTTGATAAGAGATTGTGCACTTTGAATCCCTAAGATCCTTGAAAGGGTTAGTTTACAGGTGATGTTATGATGTTATGATGTCATGCAGATGCAATGCATTAAGTAAGGCATAAGGTCATAAGGACGAGACGTCCTACAGGAAAACCCTGCGAGGAAATAAAAGGTTAGAGCATAAGGTAACGAGGACGAGATGTCCTACAAGCAAATCTTGCAAGGAAATAGAAAGGTAGAGCATATGGTAATAAGGACGAAATGTCCTACAAGCAAATCCTGCAAGGAAACCAAAAGGTTAGATAACAAGCAAGTCACACAAGAGTCCTTAAGTTTAAAGGCTTGCATGAAGTATGACCAGGTGACTACCCTTCCCCCAAAGGTACTTCTAGGGATAAGGATGATATCAGCAACGGGTTCTACCAGGTGACCCAGAATTGTCAGCCCTTCTAAAGCACCCTCGAACATGGTACATGCATACCACGCAATGATACTTTGAGAAAGAACCTATCTGAGTTGTAGTATCGGGTAGCGACTATGCCCTTAACATGCATCAAGAGTAGTCCTCCCACTACGTTCCTAAAGGCCAAGATGGGTTGAAGGTGACTAAAGGTCCCTGAGCTCCGACGCACCCAAAGATACATGCGTAAACCTCTCTCATGCAAAAGAGGTACACAATAACCAATGGAGGCCTAACTCAAGCGCGAACTTCATTTTGACCAATCCCAAGCATGCACAAGGGAGGTCTCCATGACTATGCCGCTCCTATCTTAAGGTGCACTCGAATCCGGGTATAGGATTTATCTTCCATTCAATACCCAAAACAATCTTGGAAAATAAAGCAAACAAACAAACAATAAAGTGATCCTAAACTCTAAGGTAACCCCTCTTTTATTCGAAAGCATCCCCAGCAGAGTCGCCAGTTCTGTAATACGGTGAACTGACTTTTTAATAATGTCGCGGTAAGCAAGAGTCGCCACCGACTTTTATTTTATCCAATTTAAAGAAAGGCTAAAAGAACAGGAAAGACCTTTTGAAAGATTTTGAGTTCGGGGGGTAAGTTATACAAAGGGAAGGTGTAAGGCACCCTTTGCATCCATGGTTATCCATGGGCTCTTAATTGCTTAGCTCACTTTGTTTGTTTGATTTGTTTGAAAAGCGGTGTGCGAATAGTAAAAGGTTTCGTTAAGGACTTTAGCTTATAAATAAGCGTAGCCTTGTTTGAAATTATTTTGAAATAGGAGGTGTGAAAAGTAAACTTTGAAGAAGAACTTTAGCTTGTAAATAAGCGTAGTCTTTTTGAAAAGTATTTGAAAATTAATGGGAAAATAGTTTGATTTTGAATTTTGAATTTGAATGGAGCAAGCAATTACTAGCAACTTACCCTAAGTTTAAAAATTTGTTCTTTTAGCTTTTCGAGGCGAAAGGATCTATCCATGCCATAAGAGGGCAGGAAGCCTTTCAATTGGATGTTTAAGGGTCATCGAGTAATCGTTCGCCATAAGACTGTCCCATGCCATAAAGAGGGCAGGTAGTCTAAGGGAAGGATATAATAGTCATTAATCTTTTTAGGCATCATGCGAGGATACCTTAGCAATTGGGACAATCATCATATAAGGCAACATCGAGGGACAAACTTGATGATGATAATGAACTTAGGGCAACATTTGTTTTGCTTTAGGTATCCTCGGAATCGAGGGACTTGACTATTTAGTACACTTAGAGGCAGCAAGGCAACAGGCAACAGAAGAGGTTACCCTAAAGGTGAGTGTGTGCAGCAATCACGTGGTTAACTTCGATTACATTTATCTTGTAATTAGGTGATCTATGTTCAGTTCATGGTTTGCACTCCCTAAATTACTAACCACGCAGTAAATATAATATAACAGTTTTAAGTGCCTTCAAGGCCAAACAATACAACCAGGGAACAGTTACATAATAATACGGGGAAGGGAACAATGAAACCAGCGGATCCCTTAATAGGGTTTGACATAAGTAATAATAAAGACAGAGTTTAGGGTTACCAACGTAGCTTTGGCAGTCTGACAAACTTTTATCTTTGATGGATGAAGGTTGATGGGCAGAGGCTAGCCTTGAGGCATGAAGCATTGACACTGACCAGATTGTGATGAATCCTAAAAGATGGGCATAAAGAAAAAGGATGCAGTGAGTGTATGGCTGACTCATTGATATTTAAAAGTAAATCATAATTTATTTTATATGACAAAAATAATATTTAAAATAATAATCAAATTAGGGACTTAGCTTTTGATCTGGCGTGGCGCGTAGGCGGACGAACCCTGATGGTAACCCTGAAAAGAATTGACATGAAGAAGAGAAATGTTAGTGCATTAACTGATTTAAACGTTAATTGATTATAAACCCTAAAAAGTTTACGAACCCTAAAGGGTTATTTAAGAAAACTTATTGTGACCCAAAAGGTTTATAAGGCCTAACAATGCGTTAGTGGAGAACACCTGCCTGAAGATTTTAAGGTTTATAAATGAATCAAGGTTAACAAAAACTTTAATTATTAATTTTCAATTAATTAATTAATTAAAAATATATACAAAAATAAAATTTTTTATTGTTTTAAAAATAATTATTGATAAAATTAAAAAACGAGTTTTCGATTAAAATAAATAACTATGAAATTATTATATATAAAAACTAATTTGGTTAAATAAATAAAAATAAATAAAAGAAAAAAATTATACTAATAATAAAAAAAGAAAGGAATATATATAAAAAATTTCATGCAATTAAAATAAAAACAAAAAAAGAAACTTAGCTCAGATTGGGTGTTGTGCGCTCTTGAGAGTACATGGTGAGAAAGTGGCCAGCAAAATTGTTTGGCCAAAACAAGGTTAATGGCCAAAGGAAGTACCTGCAAACAAGGATAGTAATAATGTTAATAATAATGATAATAATAATAAGAATAATAATAATAATAATAATAATAATAATAATAATAATAATAAGGGTTAGTAATGATAATAGTTACAATAATAAAATAAAAAAATATTATAAAATAGGTTTGACCTCATATAATCTAAATTTTCACAAAAAATAAAGAAAGGTTCAGAAAGTTAGATTATGGCTAAAAGGGCAAAAATTCTCAAAAGTAAAAAAAAAAAAAAAATAATTATGATTGTAAAAACATAAATTTAAACTAAAATGTAGCAACAATGACCAAAACAATGATTAAAAAAAAACAAGCCTCATGTATCATCATTGGCCAAAACAATTGTAATTCTAGATAAAGTATTTGAAAAAGGTTTTTTAAAAAAAGAGAGTTGAAAGAAAATGTTTCGAAACATAAAGAGGATGTCAAAAACATAAGAATTTTGATAAAAGGTGGCCTCAAGTATCATCATTAGCCAAAAACTAAAGTTAGTATAAAAACATACATCAAGGGCCTCATATGATAATCATTGGCCAAAAGGTTTTGAAAACAAAAGGTTTATTTTTAGTTTTGATAAAAAGATTTAGAAAAAGATTTTTTCTTTAAAAAAGAAGAAGATGAGGCCTCATACGAAATCATTGGCCAAGAACTAAGCAAAAGAAGAACAAAAGATATTGAAGAAACTTGGTGAATTGTTTTGTAGGTAGGAATTAGGAATGAAGAATAAGGTTGAAGGTGTTAAAAAAAATAAGGGTTTAGTTGTGAGAGAGTAAATTGAGAAATTTGTAATTGTTAGTTTTATTTATATATCATGAATTAGGTTAGAAAAAATAATTATAGTAAAACTATGGACCAAATCAAAGCCCAAAAATCAATTTGTTTTAATTTTAATAAAAAATTAAATCAAACTAATTTAATAAGATTGACTTGTTCTCTAAGTTATAAAAAGTGCTAAAAATAGGACAAATAAGATTAAAAACTTTTTTTTTGGATTTTTTTGAATATTTTATGATTTTTGATGATTTTTGACTAGAAAATACATAAAAGTGAAAATTTGACTATTTTAAAAAATGCATATTTAAATAGTGCGAAAATTAAAAATAAAATGATAAAAAAAATGATTTTTTGTGATTTTTTTAATAAAAATAAAATTAAAACTATAGTTAGAAAAAAAAGAAAAAAAAGTGTTAGAAGTGGGATTTGAACCCGAGACTTTGTACTTGCAAGCCTTACCTCCTTACCAACTATGTTATATTATTTGTTTGAAATAAAAGTCAATTGGAAGTGTATGAAGCATGAGAAAGCATTTTGCTATTTATTAAAATATAAATAATTTAAGAGTAAATTATTATATTTTAAAATAGACTTTAAATTGAATATTTATAAAATTCAAGACGTCAATGTGAATGACCTCAAAATTTTATAAAAAAATCCAATTTTAAAATAATTTGAATATTTGAATATTGTGGGCAAATTTTGGGGTATGACAGGCCGTTATTCGAGCCAAATATTCTGACTCAGTGGTCATCATCTTTGGCTGTTGTCCTCTGCTCTAGAGGACTTTCATGATTCAATGGTTCATTGGGATCTTCCTTATTCCAAATGAAACCATAATTTGGGTCCAAGTTCAGATACTTAGACACACTTTCATTAGAAGAATACACCTCTTCTGCTTTGTAGCAAGGAGCTACATTTGCTAGATGCTGGTCGAAATGCCTGCGACCACTCTCAGTTTTATAATAACTTTGGTCAGCCTCAACATTTTCAACTATACCATCTGGCCTCCAAATAGCCACACGTTGATGCAAAGTTGAAGGAACTGCCCCTATACCATGGATCCATTCTCGACCCAGAAGCAGTTTAAAATTTGCCTAGGATGCAATCACCATAAAAATGGTTGACATGCCAGTCGAACCAACAGCCAATTTTACCTGAATCACTCCAAGTATTCCACTTGTCTTGCCCTCATAATTAGACAGCACCATATTATGGGGCCTTAAATCTTTGTCAGACTTACCCACTTTTTGAAGCGAAGAATAGGGCATTAAGTTCACAGCAGCCCCACCATCAACAAATACTTTGTTTATTGGAACACCATCTACTTTTTCCCTTATGAATAAAGGCTTCAAATGATACATCATTCCTCGACCTGGGCTCTCAAACACAGCCTTTTGTTCTTCCATTACTCCTTTTCCCATTACATAGTAACAAACGGGTGTTTCTTCCACATTTTCGTCTGGAAGAAAATCATCTTCATTTTCAGACACCTCAGATATTCTGTCGAACTCCGCTGGAAGTACAGATACAATTCCACAGTCAATTAACAACTCATCTGATTCTATGTCAAAGTTGTTGTCGACCTCTTCGTCCGACAGTGGGGAATACTCAGGCTCTTTTCCTGTATTGAGAGTCGGAGTATCATCGTCGACTAGTTCTTTGATGAGCTTCTTTCCCAGGATCATTCCTGCAGCTAGTCTCTCATTTGCCACTTTGGCTTGTTCTTCAGTCAACTTCCTCTGAAAAGGTTTTGGCTGATAATGAGAAAAACCTGCTTGCATCATCTTCGAACTTTCTTGCCCATTCTTATGGCTTCTCTGATAACGCCTCCACTGCGTTCGAGTCATAGGATTCTTTCCTTTGTAGTTTGGAGATATGTAATCTTTCCTCTTAGATCCACTATCAGTCCAGGAGCCTTCAGCGTTTGCTCCAACACCTTGGATCTGCCATTCTGGACGTTTGCCTCCTCTGAAGTTAATGGGTTTTACCCACTTATTCTTAGGGACATCCGTCTTGGGGCGAAAAGTCTTTGGCTTTTCGAATAGCTTCCTGTATTCTCCAGCCCTTCGACCACTGTTTTCTCCTGTATACAAGAGACATCAGTCTCTGGCTTTTTCAGCTTTTAGCCTTTCGACTTGACGTACCCTGTCTGCCAGTTGTGCCATATCCCTTAAATGTTGGGTATCTAATTTCTTCCTTATGGAATAATCTAACCCACCTGTAGCCATTTCGACTAACTCATGTTCAGAAATTTGTGTGAAACATCTAGCTTTCAATAACCTGAAACGGTTTAGGTAGTCATCGACCGTTTCTGTACCCTTTCGCCTAACTCCAGCTAATTCTTTCAAACTAATCTTCGACTGTCCCATATAAAACTGTTCATGGAACAATCGTTCTAACTGATTCCATGAAAATACAGATTGTGGAGGTAAGGTCGTGAACCAAGTAAAGGCATTTTTCGTTAAAGAACTTGGGAAATATTTCACTTTTAAATTCTCATTGTTTGCTAATTCTCCAGCCTCTGTCTGAAACCTAGCAATATGTTCGACTGTCGATTCGCCAGTCTCACCAGCAAATTTGGTAAATTTTGGGATTTTCCAACCCCTAGGCAATTCTGTTTGCCTTACATACTCTGACAATGGTGAAACAAAATTAAGTCTGTGCAAACCTACATTTATTCCATTCTGAACTAAAATTTGTTCGACTACATTAGAGATATTATTATGTCCAATATTGACATCTTGCTGGATATTTCTAAGAACCTGGTCAGCATCTTGATGCCTTTGTACTACTTTAGGGATTTCTTGTTCAATTTGGTCCCCATTTCTAGTAGTTTCAACTACTCTTACATTCGACCCTTGTGGAGTCGAAAAGTTTGGTTGTGGGGGCGCTCCAAAGAAATCTGCTATTCTGGCCATTTGTCTAGCCAATATTTCATAACTTTGGTTCGTATTGTTTATCATAGGAGTAAAAACTGTTCCCATTTGTTGAGTAAGGGCATTTACCATTTCATGGTTGCTTTCGTCTATTTGTTGTCGGATTGACAACATTGACGTAGTACTCAGAGATGGCAATGTCTGGTTAATATAACCTATGCCCGTAGGTCGACCCCCTAAGTTTGATGTGCTTGTTGCCATCATATTGTCAGAATATGATGAAGGATTCGTGTGTAAACCTTGCATCATAGAAGTGGCCATTCCAAACTGAGGTTTAAAACCTGGTGGAGGTATCATTCCTTGAAATGGCGGTCGTAATGGGTTAAACGGTGACCGTACATTCATTGGTGACGATACCAATGTTGCTGCCGTTGATCCACCAGTATTTGTTGTTCTAACTGGGGATGAATTTGCGGCATTTTGTGATGTTGTTCCGGTGAGAACAACTCCTTGATTTCTAGAAAGGTCAGAATCATTTGTATTAGTTTCAGACATATTAGTTAATTTTCGACCACTTCTTAATATCATACATAACTCTCACACTAACAAATATTAAACAAACAGCAATTGACGAGTCCCACTGGGCGTGCCAATTTGTTTACCCAGAAATATGGTAAACAAAGGCTAGTTTCCTTTTTAAAGGTTACTTTTGCGGAATCAACTAGAATATTCCAGGACTAATTGCTTTTATTTGTTTATTATGTGTATCTGGTTTGTATTAAATGCAGTAATAACTTTAAAGTAAAAGTAAACACTGAAATTCAAGACTTTAAAGTAAATTAAAGTGATAAAAAGCAGTAAATGTGCACTGAAAGTAATGCATAACGTAAAATGATTGCATAAATTAAACTGGCACGCATACATACATTCCAAAGTTGCACTCGTCACTCATTATTGCACAGAGATTTGAGTTTACTTGTGTTTTTGTAGAAAATGCGGACCCTAAACTGTTCCTCTGGAACTTGCTTAAATAGTGAAAATAAAATAACTACTACTAACGGTCGACTGATTACTAGCCAACACGTGTCTTCGACATGCAGCATCTTCGTCTGTGAGGCTCCCACGTGTCCTGCGAAAACTGCTAAAAAACTGTCTGAAACTGCTTATTTTGACTTCTAATGCCTTCCGACTTCAAAGCTATACTTTGGCAAAACACCTAAGTTTTTTCTTATTCTAGTCGAACATGCATGCCAGACTTGCTAACTTTAGTCGAACCCTTGCAGTAATGGTCTTTCATAATCGAACGGTAGTCTTGACTAAAAGAACTTTTAATCAGACTATTTTACCTCAGATTATTTAATAATCTCATATATCTCAGAGACCACTTACCATTATTAGCAAGTCGAAATCCTAGGGTAACACACGCATACATACATTCCAAAGTTGCACTCGTCACTCATTATTGCACAGAGATTTGAGTTTACTTGTGTTTTTGTAGAAAATGCGGACCCTAAACTGTTCCTCTGGAACTTGCTTAAATAGTGAAAATAAAATAACTACTACTAACGGTCGACTGATTACTAGCCAACACGTGTCTTCGACATGCAGCATCTTCGTCTGTGAGGCTCCCACGTGTCCTGTGAAAACTGCTAAAAAACTGTCTGAAACTGCTTATTTTGACTTCTAATGCCTTCCAACTTCAAAGATATACTTTGGAAAAACACCTAAGTTTTTTCTTATTCTAGTCGAACATGCATGGCAGACTTGCTAACTTTAGTCGAACCCTGGCAGTAATGGTCTTTCATAGTCGAACGGTAGTCTTGACTAAAAGAACTTTTAATCAGACTATTTTACCTCAGATTATTTAATAATCTCATATATCTCAGAGACCACTTACCATTATTAGCAATCAAAATCCTAGGGTAACAGTAACAGGAATACATGCATGGAAAAGCCAACAAGTACGACAAACATGTAACAGGAATACATGTGAAGTGTGTGAACATGAATCACAAATATCATACGAACATGAATCGTAAATAAAACATGCACGTAATATGAATATACGCATGGAAAAGTCAACAAGTAAGGCAAACATGTAATAGGAATACATGTGAAGTGTGAACATGAATCACAAATATCATACGAACATGAGTCATAGATAAAACATACACGTAACAGGAATACACGCATGGAAAAGCCAACAAGTAAGGCAAACATATAATAGGAATACATGTGAAATGTGTGAACATGAATCACAATGTGAACAGGAATCACAAATATCATATGAACATGAATCGCGTATAAGCAAACATTCACGTAGCAGGCATACATGCATGGCAAACATGTAACAAGAATACATGTGAATAAGCTAAACAGTAAGCCAAACATGTAATAGGAATACATGTGAAATGTGAACATGAATCACAAATAACTAGCGAACACGAATTGCAAACTGATAACATACATGTCAAGTGAACAAGCATCACAATCAGATAGCATACAATCGAGCTCCACTCGTCAAGCAAACAACTACAGAGGTAGTGACCTGGGGACAGGGGGGTTTCTTCAGCCAACAGAGCAAATCCTCCGAGGCAAACAAGAAAAAGACAGTAACAGGGGAGCTTTAGCCAACGGGGAAAGTCCTCCGAGGCAAACAAGCTATCATGGGAAGAAAGGGGAATAGTAACATGTGCATTCGTGCACAAAGCATCAGCGTCGGGCAACGCGAGCTAGACAATGTGTGGGGATCCGATTGCAAGATCTTTGTCCACTTGACATTCTCGATAACAAGATCGGGGGATGGTTCAAAAGCAATGGCGTGTAACACGCGCTAACTGAACGACTCGATGAAACGGTGGGGGGTCGATTGCGAACCCTTCTTATTTGCCTACAAAAGAGAACTTAACAGTGTTGCCTTCAATGAGGTCTTACAACACCATTGACACCTACAAGCACAAAAGTAAACACACAAAAACAAGGCCTCCTGTGAGGACTTCCAGTATGCCTGCCAAGTGGCAAGGACTCCCAATCCAACTTCTCATGGCATTTGAAAAGGAAAAAAATGAATGTTTATCATGCTTCTCATGGCAACAAATGATGCGGGAAAGTATAAAAGGGAAACAAGGATCATTACCGAACGGATAGTAATCCGTAGTAAGTAAGCAGCAAAAGCAAGAAACCCGAAGAACTTCGTGTAAGCTGTCATCAATAGAAGAGCAAGTCAGAAAATTTAATCATCCGACATAAGCACAAAAGCATCGGTGTGAAAGCGAATCACAAGTCGGAATGTGCGTTCGTACACATCCGAGCAATACACCTACAAGAAAATTGCAATCCAGACAAAGCAATAAAAAATGTATAATCGCAAGTGAAGATAATGTTGTGTCCCGCAAATAAAGCGGAACACGAAGCAAATGTGTTAGTCAAAAGTCGTCTTCAAAGCCTTGCCCAAGCTAGCAAACTCATTAGAAATAACAAGTAATCGCAACCAAGGTTGCACAATCGTATCACAAGCCAAAACGAGAGTGAATTATGAAGAAGTAAGAATGAAACATGCATCGGAAGCACAACATGAAAAACGGGACAGCATTGATGCTATACAAACAAGCTCATGAAAAATCGCACCAGAAGCGAACAAAAATGGCACCGATATCATAGAAACATGTCAACAAGGTTAATGAACCACATATCATGAATTAACTCGACATTTAACACGCATTTTGAAGACAGGACAACATCGCATCATACGAAGAAAACACATACAAAATCGCACTGAAAGCGGAATTTAACAACACGGTTCATCTCTAAACGCCTAAACAAGCATAAGAATGCAACAAGTGAATTTCCAAACATGAATTGGCACACATTTACAAATCCAGGCACCAATGACAACATGAGTTAAAAGCAACCTAAATCGACATCAAACATCACATTTTAATTCAACAAAGCATGTATCAGTTCACATTAATATGGCACAAAACAGTAAAACAATTATGAAAAATCACAAAGTATGCACGGAATGGATCCGGATCAAGCAAAATCAAGTGCATTAGTACATAATTAGCTAAGCAAATATGTATATAAGTCAAGTAAAAGTCAAAGTACAAAATACATGTCAATCAGAAGCAAAAAACACAAAATCGGGAAATGTGCGTCAAAATTTATTGACTCAAAATGGAGCGAAAATCACACGGTTGATAGCGAACGTGCCAATGGACTCAAAAACGAACTCGGTTTGAATTAATTTCGCCCGGAAGTGTGACTTTTAGGCCATTTTCGTCGGCTGGCAGTAGTGAAATAGTAGAAAAAAAGTTATCCTAAACCAACTAAAAAGTACACCAATAGCTCCGGAATTGTCAAGAAACTCGAGTTACATTATTCACAAAGTTAATAACTCATCATGGTTAAGAAGTTAGCTCAAAATTGAGTTTATGTCAAATGTTAGCAAAAAACAAGAATTGTGTCATTCTTCAATTAACTCAAGTTTTCGTGTCATTCAACAACATATGTGAATTCAAACTCAATAGGAAGAATCAAATTGCAACAAACTAGTGTTCATGTCAACGCATTAATCCACAAATGGCAACAAGTATGCACAAATTAGTGTTCATGTCAACACTTTAATCCACAAATGGCAACAACTATGCACAAATTAGTGTTCATGTCAACAATTTCAACAATTCACAATTAACACAAGTATGCAACAATTAAATTTCACATTAATCATCATCATCATCAATTTAACAACAACAGTTATCATGTAAGAATTGGAATCAAGTAGCAACAAGTATGCGACAACTATCAAGAATTGACTCTCATGAATAACAAATATTCAACAACTTGGTTCAATCAACAATTAAGCCACAATTAAACCACTAGTGTTCATGTCAACACTTCCAACAATTCACAATTAGCAACAAGTACGCATCAATATCCAATTGCCATCATCAAGCAACAATAACAACAATTAATCTTCAAGAATTGGTAATAACAAGCATGTTCCATAATATCAACATTCAATTGTCATCAAGCAATAACAGCAACAATTAATTTTCAACGATTGATAGCAACAACTCAACAATTATGAATCAACATCAATCATGTTCAACCACAACACTTAATTCAATTCAAGAAATCAAATCAATTATCTCTTAGGAATTTTAACAAACACCTAAACTACAACAATTAATCTCAACATCAATCATCTTCATCAAGAATTGTTCATCAACATTTCAATCAACAATTAACAACAACACCATCATTGACCTTATCTTCAGATGAAGCGGAATTTATTATTGCAAGGAGCAGTGGTGGAAATTCCTTCCGACAAAACAAATGTAAACGTAGTATAATGTAGGAAAAGATATCAGGAAATTGGTTTTGGAAATTTTCTCTAAAGTGTTGGATGAAAATCATTTGAAAATCTAAGGATGGTCCTTGGTTTTTGCATCTGTGAGGGTCTATAGTAGTCAATGCTATGGAGGTGCGTATATGATTTTTTCTCCTTTTGGGTCTTAGCTGCACATGAAACAAAGAAAACTTTACTTGTTTCAAAACCTTTATCATCTAGACCTCTGTTACAAGAAAGAATAGTTTATTTCTACCTATATCTTGATCTCTCTCTTCATCAAGTGCAAATTTATTTCAAGATGAGCCAAAATTCTAGAAATCAAATCAGGAAGAGTCCATCTACCACTAGAGTAAACAAAAATAACAAGTGAGTTGAATCTACCTTTTTTGTAGATAGTGGAATTACATTTGTTGGGACATCTAAGGAGGCAACTGTAACTAGGAAGAAATCTGCAACTAAGAAGAAATCCTTGAAGAAGAGCCATGTTCAAGCTCAAGAAAAGACTGGTTCAAACTTAGAGGGTGATAAAGACTGGGTTAAATACATGCATTGTAGGGGATGGATATATTAATTAGTCTGAAGGGAGTTGTTTCAAGTTTACTTGTCTTATTCTTATACATTTACATGTTTTATTCTTGATTTGTAAGATCTCTTGAGGATGGGTTATGTAATAATGTTGTGCACCTTTTAATGCTAATTCTAGTGACTTTTCTCATGTTTTGGTTGAGTATGTACTAACAAACTAACCTTACATGATTGAACTTGTGCATGATATCTTCTATGCATGCTGACTTCTTTGAAGAACTAACCTTTTGCCAAATAATGGCAAAAAGGGAGAGTAATGGTAAGAAGTGGTGTATATGTGTTGTGTAGGTAAAATTGATAATTGTTTAGTATTAATGTTATGCTTCATGCTGAGTGGTGTATTAACTATTCAGGAAGTACTAATGTTATGCTTCATGCTGAGTACTAATGTTTTGATCCATGTTGGAGTATCGGGAAAGACACATGGCCCTTGTATCTATGTAAACATATCTGAGTGTTAGTAAACTTGTGTAAGTAGATTTTACAAATCCTAAATCATTAACTACTAGCTGTTTGTGTTATGCATGACTAAGTTTGTGAATGATTTCATGCTAATGATTCTTAGTTAGTAGGATTGTATGCTACTAAATATGTGTTAACTAAGTTCATGCATGACTAAGTTTGTGAATGATTGCATGAGTGACTATCTATTTGGTTTGGAGAAACTGAATTGATTGTGTGTAAGAATTTAATCTTAATGTTACTGACTAGCTTGCTTAAGTTGTATGGGACTCCAAAAAGGACACATGATAGACAAAAGTTAGACAGATGCGTTTTAGAGTATGTTATGCAGGAGATTTGTAAAAGATTTTATTGTTATTAGTTTAACAATATGATTAAGTGATTCATTTGACAACTAGATAAATATTAATTCAGATATAAATGGAGATTTAAATTTGATTTAAATTGAAATAAATCATATATTGTTGGAGAGATTTAAGGAACAAATAATATCCAATAAATTTTGCATCAATTCTGGACGAAATCAAATCAAATGTCCATGAAGAAAATCCCAGAAGAATTATGCTATATACAAAGCTCTTTCCTAGTTTTGAAGACATAGATCATACATTGAAGATCAGTAGAGTTTAAGGTTCAAAAAGTCCTTATTTTATGTAACCGCTATGTTTCAATTACTTGGCATAGTAGATTTGTCTAGTTGAGTTGTAAGATTCAACATCACTCATTGTTGTGATTGAAGTTGATCACTAGGGTTTAGTGATTGAAAGTCCAAACACTTGGGTTACTGTTTGAGAGAAAGTGGGAGGGGCTCTCATATTTAGGGGGGCCTAAATAGAAAGTCATTGGATAGTCTTAGAAAAGGCATATGACAACTTAAGGTTTGTTGTGACTTGTAAGATTGATTGTACTAAGCTACTAATAGTGAATTTTCTTTCTTGAGTTGGAAGTTAACTTTCTAAACGAAGGTGCAGGTTGCATCGAACTGTGTTACCAATTGATAGTTTATTTATTGCTTTTCTTCTCCGTCATTTTGTACATGTTAATTGTGTTGGTTCTAATTTAACTTATTAAACCAGCTTCTAGGACATTGTGTGAAACATATGTCCCCTAAAAAACATAATTTCATCATTGGCCCATGAGCATCTTCTACAACCTTGATGTTGTACACATGATTGTACAAAATCAATATGTCAATTTGAGAGAAACTTACATTACACCCACGTGATACTTTGAATTAACTTATGAATTTAGATGGATGTTGTTGTATAGAAATTGTTATCTTTAAATTTTCAATTCATTTTTTGAATTTTTTTAGCCCAATACCGACATTCTCCCTCTTTATTTTCTTAATACCCAATTTAATCTTATATATTATAAATTATCTATGTTTCAAATAAAAATATTTATAAAAAGGAAATGCTAAATAAATGGGAATAAACTTCATATTTTGAAGAGATGTCAATTCAATTGGTGTCTCGTCTTGTCTTTAAAAAAATATATATTAAAATATAGAATATTTACAACCAATTGGCGGATCCTACTAAAAATAGGAGGAGGCGCCAATTAAATTAGCGTATCTTCTTAAAAATATAAAGCTTGTGTCGATTCATCTGATGTTTCCTTCTAGTAAAAGTTCAGTATTAGAAAAATAAAGATTGAGGTGAAAAATGATAAGTTATTATTATTATATTATTTAATGTTTTAGAAGAATAATTGATTTTTTTGCTCAAGTGCCACAAAAATACCAATATGTCATTATTTGAAAATAAAATTATCAATGTGCCACCTTTTACAATTAGAGTTCGTCCATCCATTGGGATAACTCATGAAGGAAATTTTTTTTTTTAGTTGGGGTTCGGTCATCCCTTGGCCGACCCTATGAAGGACTTTTTTTCTTTATTTATTTATTTTGAATTAACATAAAATGCTTGTAATGTATTAATAATATTAATTAATTTTTTTTAATTATTAATTGAAATTAATATAATATTTAATTATTATTTTAATAAAAAATATAAAATTTAATTGAATAATTGTTTTATAATTTAATTAATAATATATTTTAGTAAATAAATTAATTTAATATAATATGTTTGGTGATTCAATGGCCGAGCAGTTGACACAAGTATACCAAAATGCCACACGTTGAAAAGAGTGATTCGGGTAGTCGCACTTTTAGAGTAGGTTCGGCCATCCGTTGGACTAGCAGAGTAATAATTTATAAATAATTATTTTTATATAAATAGAATTGTGCATGGTCATTTAATATCTCACATCAGTTACTATCAAAATCCTTTGCTCGTTCTTAAAAATGTCTTCAATCACATTTCTAACGTTTTCACTTATCAAAAGACATGCTTTATTATTTTTTTCGCCAACAAAGCCTCCAATGAAGATTAAGCTCTGAAACACGCAAATCTTAAAGTTTTTTGAGAGGTCGTTGATCCGCTGGTTAGATGGAGACATTTTGGACGGTTGAAAGATCAGGAAAATTGATAGGCAAATTACAATAAAAAACCCGAATGGAGTAGAGCGTTCTTAGAAGCCTGTGAAAATCGACGCTGATATTTTTAAGAACAACCAAAAAATTTCGGTGGTAACTAATGTGAGATACCAAATGACCATGCACAATCCTATTTATATAGAATAAATATTAATAAAATATTACTCCACTAGTCCAACGGATGGCCGAATCTGCCCTAAAAATATGACTATCTGAATCACTTTTTTTAACGTGTGGCATTTTGGTATACTCGTTTCAACTGCTCCGCCATTGAATCACCGAACATATTATATTAAATTAATTTATTTACTAAAATATATTAATAATTAAATTATAAAATAATTATTCAATTAAATTTTATATTAAATTTTATATTTTTATTATAATAATTAAATATTATATTAATTCAATTAATAATTAAAATAATTAATTAATAATACTAATACATAAAAAAATTATATATTAATTCAAAATAAATAAAAAAACGGAAGAAAAAAATTTCTTCACAGGGTCGGCAAGGGATGGCCGAGCCCCAACTAAAAAAAGTTTCTTTCATGGGTTCAACTAATAGATAGTCGAACCCTAACTATGAAAGGTGACACATTAGTAATTTTTTTCAAGATAGTGGCATATTGGTATTTTTGTGGCACATGAGTAAAAAAAATCAGAATAATTACTTAAAGTTATAACTGTTGGGAAAAATAACAACCATATAGAAAAAAGAGAAACAAAATAACAACATAAGATATTAACGTGGAAACTACAAAATCGGAGAAAAAATTACGGTCGTTGTCAATAGACAACCAGAGAATAACACTATGTGAAAATTGTTACAACACATAATATATCCTCAATTAACCCAGACCCCTAGTGCACTCACACCTCCAAAACAAATATTTAACTACATCTCACAATACTTTAATACAAGAGCATAAAAGAACAAAGAAAATCAAATACAAGCTTAAAGTGTTTTTGACTGGTGCATCTTGTAACGAAGAAGTTGAATCCTTTGCATAGCCTTGGACTCCCTCTTCTTTCACAAAACTAAGTGATGTGGGACTTCTTCAACATATATATTTTCAACCAAACCCCAAAAATTTCACCTTAATTGAAAATAATACATAAGTTTTCACTGTCTTCATCGACAATCATATTCCACCACCTTGATTGAAAATAATACATCAACTTTCAGTGTCTTCACTGACAATCATACTCCACCATAAAGAGTATAGTCATTTGAAGCTACACCACTCTAAAAAATTTCACACTGTCTTCACCGACAATAATAGGTTTAAAAATTATCATACTCTCTCGTGAAAAATATATTTCACTTGAAGATAAGTCACTTCAAGAATTTCTCATTGTCATCATCAAAACAAATATTTAACTACATCTCACAATACTCTAATACAAGAGCATAAGAGAACAAAAAAAGGTCAAATACAAGCTTAAAGTGCTTTTGACTAATGCATATATAACCTTGGACTCTCTCTTTCTTCACAAAACTAAGTGATGTGAGATTTTTTCAACATATATATTTTCAACCAAAATCAAACAATCTCCACCTTAATTAAAAATAATACATAAACTTTCATTGTTTTCACTGACAATCATACTCCACTCTAAAGAATATTAACAAGTATATTTTTCAACCGATCTCAAGAGTAACTACCTAAGTATAAGATTGTTAATTTTGGTGGAACTCTCCAAAGCTTTCACTTGATGGGATGGTGTTATCATTGTCGCTTTCAAAGAAGAGCTCTTTCCTATTAATCAAAAACCAAAATTTTCAACTCTTTCTTCCTCGTGTTTTAATTTTTGCTTTCCAAACATCCATTCACTTGACCAATTGGATTTTTGTAATCACCAACCCATCCCCATATAAAACTTCTTTGATCAACGTTTACACAATCAACTTTAGCACGTTCATTAATTAGTATTTTGATTTTAATATAATCATATAATACGTAATATATAGGAAAACAATTTAATACCAATACAATCAATATTCCACCAAAAGACAAAAGAAGATTATCCACAGATATAGCCCCATTTTTTAATAACTTCAAACACGAGCAGCCTAATAGACATCTTTGTGGAATTTGACCTTAAAAAGATGCTGGCATATTCTCTTTCTTTTAATGTATACGGTATTCATCTAACCCTAAACTAAACCTAAAAAAAGAGAATGATGTAACAAACATTCATTATTTATTACACACGATTTGTGTTTGGTTAATATTTCCTCATTCATTATTTATTACACACGATTTGTGTTTGGTTAATATTTCCTCGACATTTTTTAAGCTTGTTGAATACTCTCTCGGTTTTAAAATAAGTGTTTTTCTAGCTTTAAAAAATTATCTTAAAATAATAGTCTCTTTGTTTTTTCAATGCAATATTGATTAATATTTTACCAACATTACCTCTTATCTACACTCTTTTCAAGATATGATAACGTATATCAATCAATAGTAATTAAGAATAATATTGTAAAAATATTATCTTTATTGATTCAATCATTACTTTTCTTAGTCAGTGTGTAACAACCTTAAACGATTTTTATTTTGAGATGGAGGGAATAGCGAGTCATCAATTTTATGTTCCACCTCAAAATAAATTCTAGTATAGCTAGGTATAAAATCACTTTTTTTCACTCTCAAATTTGTAATCAGCGAGTTGAGTCATCCAAAATATCACGTGTGTTCAAGGATGTACTACATCAATTATTTCTAGTATTAAAAGAATATTTATTCTCTTCTCATGTCAGAAAAAGATAATATAAAAATAAAAAAAATGTGGCAGCGCCCGTTGTAATATTTTGTTTGTGTAAGTGAAACAATCAATAATGAATTGGGAAGTGATAGGTCAATTTTAGTGACACTATGCACCGATCTTTGTTGGCTAATGGTTGGGGGATAATTGAGCACTGAACATTGCAGAAGCCAGAGACAGAGTGCTCTGAGTCTGAAGTCCGTGACCGCATGCACGCCATGCCATGCCATGCCAGTGCTGCTTTTCAATTTCTCCTCTGAACTTATTGTTGTCTTTCATAAAGACGATTTTCTCCTGCACTTAGTTTATAATTTTAAACTTAATTTTTTATTAATAAGAGAAAAATTATTCAATTTTTATTAAATAAAAGATCATTTGAATAAAATAGTTTGAATCAACTTTTTTTATACAATGATAAAAGAAATAAAGAAAATTACCTTAAAAAAAGTCTCATTAATATTAGCTAACAGAATAGTGATGATTCTAACCGAAGATTCTGCAAAAGATTGGTACGTTATATTATTATCAACTTCGTATTTTGCTAGGTAGTCAGCATAGGGGCGGAGCCAAGGCCCAGCTAGCCCGGGCAGGCGTCCGGGCTCAACCCCTATTTTCTTTGTAATCCCTCCAATTTAATAGTCGATTTTTAGATAAAATCAGGAATAAAATTAGGGGCAAAATTAGTAAAAATAGAGTGTGAAAATTAAAACAGGTAAATAATCAATGGTGTAAAGTTTTTGTCCAGACTGCCTAAAATTTCTGGCTACGCCATTGAGTCAGCACAAACATTCTCCTTCATAAGAATATGAAATATTTAAACTCGTTATTCCCTAGATAGAAGTTATTTAATGTTGTGAAGAATCACGACATAGTGATGCCAAACATTAACAAACTCTGAGATAAGTTTGGTAGCAGAGTTAGAATAACACATAAGGTCTTTAATACCAAGTTTTCAGGCCTTACGCACACCATGATATAACGTCATTAGTTCGACATGAAGGATGTTGGAATAATCAATACTGCAAGCAAAATCGTGAACTCAAGCACCATCATCATTTCAAATCAATCCACCAAAACTTGTAACGCCCCAAATTTAATTAATTAGTTAATTAAATTATCGAAGGATTTAATTATGAGATTTAGAAGACGTTTGAGAATGTATTGAAGTAGTTGGATTTGTCAGTGTGATTTTTAAAGGCGCATTTGGATTATTAAGTTAAAATCAGATTTTAGTCGGTTAGTCGGAGAAATAATATTAAGAATAATATTATCGTATTGAATTATTTAATTAAGTTGGATTTTGAGGTTGTGTGTTAAATAGCAAATTGGAGGTGTGAAATTTAAGCCCATTAGATATAATAATAATATTATTATTGTTATTATTGGATTAAAGGATTAAATAAAAAGAAGGATGAATTAGGTTTTGTGTATTGCTGTATGGAGAAAGAGGAAAAAGAATGAAGGCACTAGGGTTTGGAAGAAGAAGATACGAGAAGAGCATGAGCCAGAACCGGAAATTGGAGTTTCAATCGGAGTTAGAGTGGCCGTTAAATCTAAGGTAAGGGGTGGAGTTCTAACTCTAACCGGACACATGATGAATGATATGTGGGAGTTAAATTCGTAGGAAATTATTCCGGTTTATTTGTGTGTGATTTATGTTGCAAAACGATAAATTTTAGGCTTAAATGCAGTTTTAGTCCCCCTATTTTAATATTTTTAACGTTTTAGTCCCCCTTTAAAAAAACTCAGCCTTTTGATCCCTCATTTAAACACTTTTTGGGTTTTTTTAAAGTCCCCCTCCAGTTTTGGGGATGTGGCACATTTGAACGCTGAGTTGGCTCATGGAGTCTTGTGCCACGTCATTTAAAATATTTGGTTGAATTAAAATACATTTATTTTATTTGCATAATATATAAAAAAACATTTCAGAATTTTAATTGATTTCATCCCCTTTCTGTCCTCTTTGTATCGTGAACCCTAATTTCAATACTCACTCTCTTCTTCAATTGGCTCGTGATCCCTAATTTCCACTCTCTTCTTCAATTGGCTCGTGAACCCTTTCTGCAATTGCTACATCTTCTTCATCCGAAAGTTGGAAGCATGTCAAAGTATTCCCATGGAAGCATAAGCAGAAGCTCGACAAAGCAAAGATACTACGCAGGAGAGTGTAAATGTGGCCTTGATGCGCCGCTAATGACTTCATGGACGGATGCTAATCCAGGGAGGCGTTTTTATGGCTGTGGAATGTACAAGGTATTATTTTTCATCTCAAGCTTACATTTTCTGAATGTTACCGTAAATGTGACCTCATCTTCTTTCATGTTTTGGTAGCTATATGGAAAGAAAGGGTGCAGTCACTTTGAATGGTATGATGAGGAGATGAGCTTAAGAGCAAAGGATTTGATTTGTTCATTAGAACAAAGATTAAATGCAGAGAAGTGTAAAGTGATTGAATCCAAGGTGAAAGAAGATGAATTGAAGATGAAGCTAAAGTACCTGAAAATGCAGTTGAAATTTACAATTGTGATTTCTTTTGTTCTATTGTTAGGTCTAATAGCATCATGTATAATGAATTAGGAAGACAGCTATGTTGTGATGGAGTTATGTCTAGTTGTGAGTTATGTCTAGGTGTGAGTTTACAGTTATGTATTATGTGATATCATTTGTACTGGAAGTGTATTATGTAACATTGATATAATTCAAAATGACTGGTAATTCAAAATGACATATAATTCAAAGGAAATGCCTTGTTCATTACATAACCAAAATGACAGTTAACCAAAATGACAAATAACCTTGTTCGTTATAGGATGACTTAACAAAAGGCTTAACAAAATAACATAACCTAACTGACTTTAAATAACCTTGTTCATTACAAGTTGTCCAAAATGACACATAAAACTTAATGAATTGACACATAATCTAGCATTCTGATTGCTGAGTTTGCTGAGATTGTGGTGGTGCTTGTGATGATGTTCCACACTCTTCAGCAATTGTTTGACCAGCAGATGCTCTTGGCTGTTTTGTCTTGCTAACACTTGTTGATGCAGTCTTCTTTGCCTTGTCCTGTTTCTGTTTTCCACCACCTGTTGGAGCAGTTTTCTTAGCTTTCTTGTTTCCACCTTTTGGAATTGCAATATCAGCACCCCTCTTCCCCTTGCAAGATCTTTTGTTGTGTCCCATACCTCCACACTTGTGACAAGTCACTGTAGTTAGTTTTCTGGGAAGAACATGTGGATTCCTAGGCTCATCATTGACCTTGTTTCGCATCTTTTTGGGACGACCAATTGCCCTCCTCATCACTGGTGGGTTGATTGACAATTGGCCATCCACAGGCCATAGCTGAGGCCCATTTGTAGGGTACACTATGTGAGAGTAAGTGTTCTTGAAAGTGGACTTACTGCAGGCAGAAATTCAGACACAGTAAATTAGTATGCAAAATATACAAAATTCAGACACAATAAGTTAGTATGCAAAATTTACCTGTAGTAGTTAGAAACATACACTTCTGGATTTCTCTTGGTTTGCCAAATACAAGTAATGGCATGACTACAAGGGATTCCAGTCAATTGCCACTTCCTGCATGCACAAGTGTGTTCCTTTAGGTTAACAACATAAGTTTCATTTCCATTTGTCACACCATATATGGCTAGGTCATCATCACCAGACCAAGTAGGTGTCCAATGTTCAGCATGTTTCTTATTCTTCTCAAGCACCAACTGTATTCTTGGACAGATATCACTAGTGTAATTATTCATCAACTCTTTTTGAGTAGTAATTCTCTTGGTTAGGTAATGTTTAATGCCTTCTAACAAAGTGATTATAGGCTTATCTCTATATTCTAGGATAGCCCTATTGAAAGCCTCACACATGTTATTTACCTGTAGGTCACATTTAGAATAAGTCCTAAAATGTGACCTGCTCCAATGTTGTGCAGGGGTATCCTTCATGTCATTCCAACCTGATGTATTCATGGTTTTCATCTTCAGCATAGCCCTCTCCCAAGATGGAATTGTTGTAGCCCTTGCTGCACTCCAAAGAACCTCTTTCAATTGTAGCCCAGGATACTTCTTCTTCCAGTTACCATAAAGATGTTTGACACATAGACGTTGCTCCACATGTTCACTGATCTTCTGAACAGCTGGAACCAGACCCTAACATGAAGGATATAATCAATACATAATTCATAATTTGTAAACCAATTCATAAGATAGATTAAGTATTTACCTTTTGCTGGTCTGAGATAAAAGCATAAGCCCTGTTACTGATCTTTCCTAAGTCTTCCATGAGCAGATTTAGGAACCACTCCCATGAGTCTTTAGTTTCAGCTTCAACAACAGCATATGCAATTGGGAATATTTGGTTATTCCCATCCCTCCCAACAGCTGCTACCAATTGCCCTCCAAAGTCCACTTTCAAGAAACAAGCATCCAATCCTATGAGTGGTCTACAAAACTTTCCAAAACCATAAATGCAGGCCTCTAAGCAAACATAAATTCTTTCAAATACAGGGCCTTCAGAAGAGTCAGAACACTGCAACACAACATTGCTACCAGGGTTTGAGTTCAGCAACTCTTGTGCATAACTCCTTAAGTGGGAAAACTGGTCCATACTAGCTCCTTGGATTAAATCCATTGCCCTTCTCTTGGCTCTATATGCCTGATCATGTGACAACTTCACACCCCATCTCTCAATACTCTCAGCAACCAACCCAGCAGGTTTCATGTCAGGGTTATGCCTAAGAATATGTGAAAATTTCTTGGCCAACCATTCTGTCTTTGCCTGCCTATTGTTTGGAGTCCTGTAGCATGTATGTTCATCAACTAGGCTCACAACTTGCCAAAACTGGTTCCCAACCCTCTTGCTAATCCTCATGTAAAATTTACACCCTTCCATGCAAAGAATAACCATTCTTTTTGCATCATTCTTCTTTATGAATATATTCTTATTCTTCTCCATTCCATACTCCCTAACTGCTTCCCTCACTATACTTTTGCTGTTAAAAACCATTCCCAATTGAAAGTTGACTCCCTCACCACTTCTATAAGTTGGATACTTTTCATGTTCAGCATCATCCCCACTTTCTGGAGGTGTATGAAGTTGATCAGAATCACAAACTTCTTCTTGAGCATATGGCTTGTTAGGAGTGTGGTATATTGTGGTCAAATCGAAGTCAATGGCCTCTTCATCACATTCATACTCACTACTTTCATGATCACTTTCAGCACCTACAAAGTCAGGATCTTCAGATTCATTGTCAGCATCATTTCCTTCTTGCATCTCTTCAGCACCATGCTCATTTCCTTCTTGCATCTCTTCAGCACCCACCTCATTTTCTTGTTGCATCTCTTCAGCACCCACATCATTTCCTTGTTGCATCTCTTCATTTCCTTGTTGCATCTCTTCAGCACCAACATCATTTCCTTGTTGCATCTCTTCATTTCCTTCTTGCATCTCTTCATTTCCTTGTTGCATCTCTTCAGCCCCAACATCATTTCCTTCTTGCATCTCTTCAGCCCCAACATTATCTCCCTCATGATAATCTTGTACAACTTCAGCTTCATCAACCAATTCAGGTTCCTCAACTAGATGCTCTACATATACATCAACCAGTTCAAAACCCTTAACATCCTCTACAAACTTAACTACATCAGCATCACAATTAAGGGGTCTTAAACCTCTAGAAAAACTATACTTTGGGTGCCAGTAGTGAAGACATTTAATGTTAGCATATCCCTCATTCAAAATTAGTTTTTCCAATGACATATAGGACAAAATCAGATTAAACAACTAACATGAAGGGACCACTATCCACTATCCGACAAAAAATGCTCACATGGAGCCATTGTCATGTTAAACAACTTAAAAAATGGGACCACAACTAGAATCTTACCATTCATTGGGACCACAGAATCGAACACAAACAAAAGGGAAAAAACAACACTTTACGAATAACCCTAAATGAATAAGCTGAAAAGAGAACTAACCTCATGCAGAATCTCAAATCTTCCTTGAAGTTCGATGATAACGGTATATCCATCTTGGTAGTCTTCACTGAATTTCTTCGTTCACCAATTTTGCTAGCAAGTTTCCAATTAGGGTTCAGGATTAGAATGGGATGACAAATTTTATATAGGTTTAAAATAAATCAATTAAAATTCTGAAATGTTTTTTTTTATATATTATGCAAATAAAATAAATGTATTTTAATTCAACCAAATATTTTAAATGACGTGGCACAAGACTCCATGAGCCAACTCAGCGTTCAAATGTGCCACATCCCCAAAACTGGAGGGGGACTTTAAAAAAACCCAAATAGTGTTTAAATGAGGGATCAAAAGGCTGAGTTTTTTTAAAGGGGGACTAAAACGTTAAAAATATTGAAATAGGGGGACTAAAACTGCATTTAAGCCTAAATTTTATATGTTGTTGTGTCGAATCTTGCTATTGTTGAATCGATAGTGTAGTTAAATTTGTGCTGCAAAATAATTATTGGAATACTTGGAGACTGGAATTGATGATTAATTGCGTAACTTATAGAGGAGGAAAATTGAATCGGCACTGTAAACGTTATGGAAAACACACCGAAAGGGTAACAATTTCAGATGCCTAGTTATAGAGACCACATGTGGTGGCCATGGATTTTTGGTGAAGGGACCCACCTGGGACTGTTGACGGTCGGCAAAGGTGAGGACATGCCGATCGGCATGTTGGTGGGTGACGACCGTCCCTTTAATTGTGACGAGGGGCACCATGAACACATGTATAAATGTGTGCCTATGAGTAATAAACCATGATCACGTTTCAATTTATAAGTTTGGGACTTTTAGTTTACCTATATATATATATATATATATATATATATATATATATATATATATATATTCTATTATAATAATTATTTTAATAATAGTATTATTCATAATAATTGGTATATTAATAATAATAGTAATGATGAACTAATAATTTAGCATAAGACTTTAGTAACTGATGTATATGATATAACAGCAGTATTAGAAATTTTAGCAGGAGGTTAATTAGCCGGTTATAGATGAGTTGTCCGAATCTTTATACAGAACGTTTGTAGTATATTTTGGTTGGGAAGGTGGATTGTAAACAGTGTCGAATCAGCCAAGCTAGTAAATTAAGCGGTATACTTAGTTAACCAGAACTAAATGAAAATTGCCGAGGTAGTTTGTATATTTTAGTAGGTATTTATGATTTATTTGTTTTGTGAATTATGTTGAATACATTGTGTTGTATTTTCTTTGTGATTTCTCAGCGATGTGTATATTGTTGTGGTTTTATGCGAAGTTGCAGGATGTTTCAGTGACGATGAATACCTCTATTTATGGGTATAGCGACGATATATGCTTATGCCTTTGTGACGATGATGTTGTTTGTTGTGTGTGTTTGTTGCATTCATATACATATGCATTTTTGGCGACGTCCTGGATTGGCAAATTAGTGACGAAGGCTTATGCCTTGATGCCTCTGTTTAACTGACAACAATTGGTGATGGGGGCTGAAGCCCTGGGTACCACATGCATGTGCATTGGTTAGAGTCTCATTATATGTGGCATGAGTGAGATTTAATTGTGACGTGATGTGACTTGAGTTGTTGTTGAATTGTGTTAATGTGATGTTGTAATTATAAGTTGTTATACTAATGACGCGTTGTGACAGGTACTGTCTGGAAGATGAGAAATAGTTGTTATAACTATTAATATGTTTTTGTTGATTTTGTTATTATAATTGTTCAGGTTAATTGTTATTATAACTGTTGCCTGTGGAAGCTGTAACGTGATAATTTCGTATGATTTAATTCTAATATATTGTTTATCATGCGTTTGTTTATATTGGTAGATATCTCACCCTTTCTGAATGATGTTTCCCTACCATGGGAAATGGATAGGTACTCAAGATAGCGGTGGAAGTTTGAAGTGACTTTATGAAGTCTTTAGTTGCCGTTAGTCGAGTTGGCGTGTTGCTCTGATACGTAGCACTCGGGGGATAAAACGATTGTTTTAATTATTATTTCTTTTGCTGAATTTTTATATCGGTTTGGTTTAAATTGTAACTTGAGGTTACCGTGTACTGATGCTACGGCTTGATTTGAATATTTATGAATTTTGTTGATTCCGCTGCGAGTTAATCATTGAATTTAAACAAAGTGATTTTTTTAGTAATGATTTGATTATCGTTTTAAATTCCTGTGCTATGTATCTATATGAAGGCAAGTAAGCTGTAAATGTTTTTGAGATGACGAATATGTGATACCTCAAATGAACTTGTTTGAAATTTGTACTCTGATTTTTCCGTAAAATTTTGGGTAGAATTTGGGGTGTTACATCGAGAGCCAAAATTACTGAGGCTACTGCCATCAACATTCAAAATCATATTACTACCTTTGTGTGCATTCCACGTGATTGTTTTTGTTGGGTGAGACATATTATGCTTGAGAAAACAAGAATATGACACACCCACTTCCAAGAGTTATTGTATGTTGCATTCTAAACAAATTCAAGTGTTGAGCCAGATATAACCATATCGAGTAGTATAAATACCATCTAAATTTTCTTTCCAGATTGACAGATGAGGAATCAGAGAATTCACACAAATGGGAAGCACTATTAGGCGATCACAAACAACCACATGAATATTAGTATAAATTTGAAGTTCCAATTTTCGTCCAAATAAACATCATTCACTCAATTTCCAGATCATGGATATCCACATAGAGAATCTGCTCCGCTAATTTTCCTACCTCTGACCAATTAGAAAACTAAAAGGAGGAGTTATCATCCCCTAGTCTAAGTTGAAATCCATCTATTAGAGCTTAGAGAACTTTCATAATTGCATTTTAAGTAATTGGTCTCGATTTTTTTCATATTAAGAAATGTTTCCTCACTGATGTACTTATGCTTCAAAACTTGGACTCATAGGAATCCCAATCCCGATGGAGATCCCCAACCAGCTTACCTAACATAGAGACATTGATCTCTCTTGCTTTCTGGATCCCAAGACCACCCATCTTTTTGGGCTAAGTGATTTTATTCCAACCAACGATGCACACTAGAGTTTGAATTACCTTTCCATAATTAGTTCCTTGTCATCCTATCAATAAAATCACAAGTTGGTTGAGGTAGCCAAGCCACTTGCATATAATAATTTGGAATGGAGTTCGGGATAGACTTAACCAGAGTGAAATGACCAGTCTTGGTTAACAATATATTTTGTCAAGATGATAACCTTTGACTAATTTTCTCCTCTAGGAACTCAAAGTCCTTGCGTTGAAGATAACCATATAACATAGGGAAACCCAAGTACTTCTCTAGAGTAAGATTTTGGTTGATACCAGTGTTGGAGACAATTAAATCCTTTTTACTCCTCTTAGTGGTAGTAGATAAGAACGCCTTTGATTTAGCAACATTCACTTTAAGGCCAAAAAACATAGCAAAACGATTCAAGATATAAAAAATGATCCCTTTTTGGGAGTTAGAAACCTTTTCAAAAAGAAAAACATCATCATTAAAAATAAATGCGATAGAGGGGGTCTTTTACGAGATAACCTGATAGGTTTTTAATGGCCTTCATCGACTATCCTGATGATTTTCTATAACAAGAATTATATGCAAATAACAAAGAGATTGGGTGAAAGGGATTCATATTGCCGTAATCCTCTAGTCGAAACAAAATTTGGTATTTGTCTCCCATTTCAAATAATAGACATAGAAGATCTAGTTACACAGTGCATGATCAAATTTATTGTAATGGGGGAAACTCATTTTTCTTCAAAGAAAATTCTAAGAAATCTCAATTAACATGATCATATGCCTTTCAAGATCTATTTTAAACACCATGCGAGTTTTTTTCTTTTTAGATTTACGCATAGAATGAATTTCTTCTTGGAGGTTATGTTGAAACATACTCTATTCTTGTTTTGAATATCACAATCTATTTTATTAAAGAAACTCCAGTGTATCTCATTATTAAATCCAGTTAATTAATCTTGACATTACATACATGACATGTTCTTTATTAAACAAAGGCTTAATATATCTTGAGAACTAAAAAGAGCTTTTCGAGTATAAGACTTGGTCTTTGAGTATAAGACTTCATCTTTCAAGAATAAGACTTGTCTTGTCAAGTTCGAGTATAAGACCTAGTTTTTCAAGAATAAGAATCTGTCTTTTCAAAGAATAAGACAAGAGTTATTCTCAACACTTTCAAAGTACTTCTCAGCATCTGTCACTTATATCCACAAGGACATTTTTGTAAATGACAGTCTTACTTTTTGACAAAGATGAGGCACAAAGTCTATGCTCTCTATATAAAGGAGATACACATTTTGTATCAAACACAACATTTAACAGCACAACAATAGAAAATCCTAAAGCTAAGAAAATCATTTACACTAGAATCTCTTCTTATAATCACTACCAAATTGTGAGAACTTAAACCTTAGTGTTATCATATTGTTATTCTGAATTTCAAGTTCAAATACTCACTGCCATATAGGGAGTATCTTAAAATATATTGTAAACATCTTGAAACCTAATAGTATATCACAACAAAGATATACAAAACCAATACTCTTGTAAGTTGTCTGTAAGCTATATTATTCAGAAGTGTAAGCCTGGCGAGGCTAAGAATACATAGAAGAAAAGTTGTTGTAAGAAGATTCAATTAAAGGATAATCTCACAAGGTGTGAGGACTGGAATAACCAAGTTGGCGAACTAGGATAAGTAATCGTGTTACTATTATTGTTTTGTACTTATAATATTCACTACTATATCTAAATCTCATACACTAACAATCTTTATTCAAATTATCTTTTGATTCCATAGGAATTATTAGTACATTAGACATCATACATCATACATCATACATCTTGATTTCAGAAAACATTTTAATCATATAAACTAATTTTAAAAAGGGACACAATCTAACCCCCTTGTTGTGTCTTGCCTTTTTCCATCAAGTTAATGGCGTTATTAGTTGTCCCTTTATCAAGAAAAAACTACTCTGAAAGGGTCTAATTATTTTATTTAGATAAGGACGCAATTTGTTAACCATAATCTTTGTGATAAGCTTGTAAATGGTATTGCACAAGCTAGTGGGCCTGAATTCCTTACAATTTTGGGGCAGTCTACCCTATGAATTAATACAATAAGAGTATCATAAAGAGATGAGTGAAAGCTACATGTAAAAAAAGGATATGATATAAGTTGGACAACATCATCTCCAAAGATATGCCAAAAATGTTTAAAGAAAATACCCTTAAAGCCATCAGGGTCAGGCGCCTAGAAAGGGTGGATTTGATTCAATTCATAAATAACTCATTCCCTCGTCAATTGTTGAGTCAAAGAGTGTTGGGCTTCTTCATTAAGTCTCGGAGTCATAGTTGAGTCACCCATACTAGCTGGAGTATAGGAGATTTAGGGCAGAAAAGGCCTTTAAAAAAATTTACTGCTTCTTCCTTGAGAATAGTATCATCCTTGCACCAAATATCAATGGGAAGATGAAGGCCATGGATTTTATTTCTCTTATTCTTGGACTATATTGGAGTATTCCGGGTGAGTGACCCATGCTGCCTCCAACCTAAAAGGACGTGGCCCATGGTCTTGGAGGGAAATGCCACACCTAAGGAGAAATGAGTTGTGATCACAATGAAATTTACATAACACCTTAACATATGCATAAGGAAAAGCCACACACCATGAAAGGTCGACCAAGGCCCTATCCAGCTTATGATAGACCATTCAATTACCAATACTAGGCTTATTCCAAGTGAAACTCCCACTAGTCATGTCTACTTCAACTAAACTACATTTTTTATTAATAATTTTGTTATAAAGATATTTTAAGTTAAATTTTAAATTCGAATCTATATCGTTATATTTTTTATTTTTTCTATTTTTTATTAAATTTGCATTGTTGAATTTAAACTAAATAAACAATGTTAATGTTAAAAGTTGAATCAATATAGAAAATTAATACATAATATTTGACAAATAAAATTACAACTAAACAAATGCTTTCATACCATTTTTCTTTGACATTTTCGGTTTCTTAGTACCAAAAGCAGTTATTTTTTTCAAAAAGTTCAAAGGCTTATGAATAACAATGTTGTATCTCCTAGGTCTATGAATGTAGTTTATAAGTCGATTGGTTTTGCCATTTAAAAAGGAATAGCAGTGCAACTTATTGTCTGTTTGCCTTTTATTTATGTTTAAAATTTCTTATATTCCATTGAATTGAACCTTTTGAACTGAAATATACATGCTATTGTTTGTTTAATTTTGTTAGGAACTTTAATTGAACCATTTTCTTAATAAACCAATTTAACATGCAGTTTTTGTTTATTTTATGTTTAATTAAAGGTTTCTTTTGTGAAGTCAAGCTTCTCCAACATTGTGTTTTGATGAAGACAACTTTAAAACTCTCAAGACCATATGCATATATCAAAGAAGAAGGAAAAAGATGCATGACTTTGTTCAAACTCTATGATCAAACTTTTAAGGTATATGAAATTCTTTTCAAATACAATCTTAGTGCTCAAAATAAATTAATTATGCATATTAAAACTTAATAAAATATTTTTTTTAAGTTTCACTTAAAATAAATTTCATCATGCATATTAAAACTTAGTAAAATAGTTTTTAAATTTTTTTCTTTTGAACTTGGTTGGAGAAATGTGTTACTACATCTTTTTGCACTTAAAAATATATCTTTTATTTTAACTATGTTAATTAATTGTTTTGTGAGACAATATATTGCATGATTAAGAGAATATATTATTTTAAGTCACTTGTTGTTCATCTTTAAAAAAAGCATTAAACTAATAGTTTTTTTTTAAACAATAGATTGCTTTGTGTTTCAAAAATAAATTTATACTAAACCAATTAATGATTGTCTTGTGGGTTTATTCTAAAGAAAACATATTTTGTATAATAAAGCCAATTGATTTCCTTGTGACTTCAATTTATTGACATTGGCATTCTTTTCAAAACATGCTGCTGTATGTAAAATAAATAAGTTATGTTAATTCAACCAATTGGCATGTGGCTTTAATCTTTTAAAATTGACTCTGTTTTTCAAAAAGAAGACGTTATGTGAATAAGCCATTCGGTAGGCTTTTAATGCAATCATTTGATGTAATCCTGTTTTTTGAAAAATACCGAAGCGGTGCCTATTTTTTTTGGAACAAGCTTTTTCATTTTAAAAAAAAAAATATTATTATTCGTTACATTCACTTTCAGAAAGTATATGTCAACCATTGTATTTTTGTGTGAAGAGTTTCCTTCACTCTATAAATTAATTTTTCAAATTTAAAAATAACTAACCTCTTTCAATCAATTAAATAAAAACTCTCTGCATTTTTTTACCAAATAGAAATTTCATCAAGTGATACTTTTGATTCATATTTTTCATATTATATTCATAAAGTATCTTGAGCACTTAAGAGAGTATATTGTTCTTGAGTTTCATATTTGAAAGAGAAGAAGTCCTTCATAGGATTTATATACTACAAATTTATTTATTCAAAAATTCTTGTTTGTATCACATCTTATTTTTCCAGGATTGTTGGAATTAAGATTGTGTGAAGTGTATTCCTTGTTTTCAGGATTGTTGGAAACAAGAAGTTGAAAGTGAGAGGATTGTTTTCATTTCAACTTGATAAATCCAAGAGGATTGTTCTTGGTGGTTTGGGTGTTAGAAGATTGTAGGATAAGTCTTGGGATTAGGCTTGTACAAATATCTAACAATAGTGAAATCTCTTTCGTGTTGAAAGGGGACTGGAGTACTCTCGGATTGTGAGGGGAACCAGTATACATCATTGTGTTCTTTACTTTTCCGCATTTACCGCTTTCACAAATCATAACCAGAAAAGAAAGTAATACATTTCTAAACTCTTCCACCAAACCAGAAAAATAACAATAACTTGTTTCTAAAAACCGATAAACTTTCAAAGTCCTAATTCACCCCCCCTCTTAGGCGCACTCTTAAACTTACATCTTTATTTCAAAGTTTACATTTATATTTCATAGAATGATATTTTCTAGATTATTATTTCTGGAAATATTATTTTAATTTATGTGTTTCGTAGAAATTTAGATTTCTAGAAATAATTTGTAAAATTGGTTTAATTTAAAACTAAAAAAAATAAATATGATTGGTAATGAGAAGTTATAGTTGGTTAAACTTATTTTATGTGAATGTTACATTCCCATCCTTTAATCTTTGGAAGAAAAATAAAAAAACCATGTGTAAATAAGATTCTTAAGAATAAAAAAAATATACTTTTAAATAAATTTTTAAAACATGAATCAAGCATGGAAATGTTGCATTCCCATAGCCATATTTTTGAAAACATTTTTGTAAGACTTGAAACAAACACACCTTAAATCAAAAGTCATTGTGTTACACGGGCTTATTTATAATTTTTTTTTTATGATTTTAGTTAATAAAGAACACATGCTTTATATTTATATAAGTATGTAATATATTGATTGATAAATTTAAATAGTAAAAATATAAAGTAATTGAATAATAGTAAAAATTGAAATTTGGACATAATGTCAAAGTTAAATTTAGGAGAAAATTATAATTATATTATTAAAATTGTGTTTTATAAAATAATTTACATAACCTAAATTATAAATTAAATTGTAAGATAAAAATAATATTAGAAGATAATATTTTTATTTTTATTTAACATTAATATTGTTAGATAAATTTTAAAAAAATAACATGTTACGTTATGGACTAAAAATGAAAGAAGAGATAGTGAAGTTGTGCCTTGCTACACTTGTTTTGTACTCTTGATGCGCTGCAGATGAGGCTGACTTGTAAGGTTAGCACTCCAACGCTCAAGTTAGTGAGAGAAATTAGAAGTGATGTATGAGTACTAGTAATGGAATTGAATACCTAAAATGACACGCTTTACCCTTATATACTAAGAGTGGTTGTAACTGCTCGCATATGATATGGAAGGGTGTGTAGATAGTCGCAAGATTAGATCGGATGATAATTGATATACTGGAGGGTAGAATTGCTTGCTTCTCATTATAGTGAAGGTATACATGCTCTACCTGCCTTTCCACTTAAGGTTTGTTCATAGGCATTTCTCTATGGGCCTTGGGAACGCCTAGAACAACTGCCCCCAAGCCTTTGTTCTACTCTATATAATGAGGGTTTGTAAGATTTATTTTTGGGTCGATTGTTCAATAAAATTAAGTGAATGATCTTTATGGGACGTCATTGGCATTGAGAACAAATGCATTAAATATCCTTCTATTGATTATCAACGGTTCAGATGGAGGTTTTGATGCGTGTCCTTATGTTTGATGGTAATGATGTTTCCTTTTTTGTTAGGATACTTCAATACTCCTAAACAATTTATAATGAGATCTCAATCATTAATGGCGCGGTTCACACTTTCCGATGTAGTAGATTGCACAGTTCACTGTAGTAGAGACACATATAAGAAGTTCCTGAGAACTAATCTTCTCTTTTTTGTTGCTTGTGGGTTTGAAAATTTCTTCTTCTTTTGCGATTTTCCCTGTTACTGCTAGCTTTCTTGAACATGTCTTCTTCTCTAAATAGTTTGCGTCCTTTCTTCCAGCGTGGTAACTCTCAAATCTATCACTTTTAAGGTAACACCTTGATCTCTCTTTCTTCCAACCTTACTTTCTTTATTAGGGTTTATGAAGAATAAAGCATAAGGTTCATGGTCAACCTGTTTTGCATTTTGGTGAACCCTTTGTCGTAGATTCACTTTACAAGGGATTTCATATTTACCTTTAAGTTTGTCTTGGGGAGATGTTTCTATTTATTACTTTTAATTTGCTGGTAGAACCTTTATAATGAAGGGCCTTCAATTTGAAATTCATAAAATGATAAGGGATAACTAGTCTGTATGGATGGATCAAGAGACATCAAATACTATTTTTTTTCCTATTGAAGAAGGTTTGGATCTTTCCTTCACAGTGGCGGGGCCTGCAAACGATTGAAAGGTAATTCTCCTTGAAGAAAAAAAGAGGATTTGCAATAAATTTGATGGGTACATTGTTCCCTTTCATGAATGCCTATTCTTTTTTATATGTTTTTTCCTCCCCTTCATTGACTTCGAGGCTGGTGTTCTTAAACATTTATTAATCACATATTTTCAATTAATTCAAGTGGGTTAGGCCTACATTAAGGTTTTTAGTATTGATGTGAATACAAGAAGGTGTGTCGAGTACACCATTCTTCTTACACCTCTTTAAGGCTGATCGCAACTTTATTTAGGCTTGGGGTCAAAGCCTTATCTCTCTTAGGAAATGTAAAAAGATATTTTAAGTACATTTAGAGAGTGTAAATCATTTTAAATACTGGTATTTCCTAGCCCACCCAAACATATGCACAATAGAACCTGGGTCTCCCTGCTGGTGTTTTGACATGTTCTCTAAGTTCTGGCGTTAATGTCATTTTATGGTGGATTTTGGATCACATGTTTACAAGTTGGATGAATTTTCTTAAGAGACAAGGGTAACAGTACATAAATACATGTTTGCTAGTGGATGTCGTCTCAAAAGATGATAGGAAGATCATTTTTTGATAGTATTATGGGGAAACCCCCTTTTTCGTAAAATAGCCTTTGGTTTTATTTTTACTAAACTGCCTATTATTAGCTTGCAGACAAAGTGAAATGTTACAAAATTGTGCAACAAATGTGAAAGACTCCACGGGTCGTACCTCCCATGGTGGGTGCTACTAGTGCTCCAACTATCAGGGGGAAGTTTTGACCGCGAGGCTCCTACTGTGGTGGTTAAAATTTTCTCCCTTACCCCGACGTTGATAGAGGCCGGTGAATCTATTGACTGAATTAAAGTGGAAAATGCTCTATGCTCTTCGAACTTTATGGCTCGAGGGAGACTGGTTGTTAGTCCCGATTTTAAGGTGCCTAAGGAGGAAAGGCCCCTTTTCCTCCTGTGTTAGACATTTGAGAAAGACTAGGGGGAATCTAGCTCCACGAGAGGAACTAAGTAGGCTTTATTAGCCTCACCCCCTCATTTCTTTCCTGCGATGATCCACGAACTGTAGGGGAGTTTGAGCTTCTATATATAAAGAAGACTACACATCCTTTTTGTGCAAAGAAGATTTCTAAAATGTGTAAGGTGAGGCGTACAATGGTGATGTTATATAATGATGGGGCATCTACAGTGAGGTACCTAACTTTTAATGATTTGGCATTTTCAGGAAACTTAAAAATGATTTTGATGGAGATGTAACCTTCAACCTCAATTTGTTCAATCGAGAAATCTACCAAGGATACTTTTAATAGATGTAGGTGCTCTAGAACTAATGGTATCCTTTCAAATGTGTCATAGAAAAGGAAACTTGAGCATTCGGATCCATTAGAATGCACCTAACATTCTAATATGTTAGACGATAAGGTGGGTCTAGAGGGGGTGAGTTGACCACCGTTTTCAAATTTTACCAAATATTTGTGTTTAAAAAGTTGTTGCCCCGGAAACAAAAAATCGTCTAAAAACGACCTAAGTTATTGGAAGCCGGATATGCCTGAACCAGTGGACAATCAATGAATTTGAATATGCAATTTGACGTAATTATCAATTATTAAGGTAGCACACAAGTTGTTATTACTCACAATGAATTATTCGTTAGAAATGGTGGCAAATGCTATGTTTGGTATTTTGTCAAACACTTGGTGAGCAGTATGTCACCAACTTTCAAATCTTCACGAAACACAAATTTTGCCACACATAAAAGCTTAAGAAAAATGCGATAACAAAAAAGAACACGACGTTTATTTAGGCAGTTCCCCTTGTCGTCCTCGCGTAGGGTACGTCTGCCCCTAATTCCAAATGGAATTAGGATAATATGTATTGAAAGCAAATTGTTTACAAGAGAAGAATTTACCAATCACCAACTACAATTATGCAGTAAAATTGAAATTAAACTCTCCTCTTCCCTTGATTCAAGTAGAACCAAGTGATTGTCGACGATCTTGATGAATCTCGACCCCGATCCTTCCTTCTCTATTCTCCAATTAATGCTAGCTTGTTGAGCGAATCATGGATCCCTCAAACCCTTAAGCACGGTTGGATAATTGTGAAGCAAAGAAATCGTCAAAACCCCCCAAATCACACTTGATCTTGGAGGACAAAACCATAAGGTTTTATTCAAGAAAAACCCACGAACTCTCAACTCAAACAAGAGCCGAATCTACCGTCGAACGTTATCAACTCACGTTCCTCACCATGATTGATAAAGATTGTTATGTGTGATTATCAATCGATGAGTGAAAGGTTGAAGATGATTAGAGCTTTGTGTCTATTTTCACTTTTCTTGTTTCCTATGAAATGATCAAAGAATCTATTTATATGTTCTCAAACACAAGGCACAAATAACATCAGCAAAAAACAATTTCTGGAGCGGTGAGTCGACCTACCCCACTGAGAGAGTCGACCTGTGCTAAGTCTGGGTGCAGAATAATTGAAGAAAAAGAACTGGTGCGTCGACCTACAACAAGCGTGTGTCGACATGAAGATGTTTGTGTGTCGACCTCAAGGTCGACCTGTGGTGTCCCGAGGCTGCATCAAAATTGTCATGTGTCGACCTGAAAGAGGCCATACGTCGACGCATGTTGTTCTATGAAGAATCACCAAATGAGTCGACCTGAGGGTCGACCTGTAGCTACCCGAGGCACACTCAAATTTACATGCGTCGACCTATAGGATGCATGAGTCGACCTGAGTCTTCCAACTTTGCCATGAACCCCAATTTTCAGTCAGTGTGTCGACCTACACACAGAGTGAGTCGACCTATTCTTGAATTATGTCCAAAATTGCCATTTCTTGATGTTTCTTCTTGTTTCTTTTGTTGGCATGTTGACTTGTGGGTTCACCAATATTGAGTAGCAAGTTTTGTCATCGTTAAAACTCATTGTTGCCCTCACACAATAGAACAAATGTATGCTAATGATTGTGGGATTATCGATAAAGGGAAAAATTCTTACCAAATACCTCTTATTACAAGATGATTTAATAAATTTTGTAGGGAAGATGTTAAGCAATATGCCTTAACTTGTTGTGAAACATCTTGTTTCTAATTGACTCTAGGACACTCTTTTCTTGTAACATGAGTTTCTTCAGCATTTATTCAAAGATTTGATTCACTTTTAATTCTTCCATAAGTTTTCAAAGGTTGTATTTAGAAGAATTGTTTCAAATCAAATAAATTTGAATAAGATTTTATTAAATCATATATTTGAAAAAAGATTATGAATGGATATGATTTAGTTAAAAAGATTTGGATTTTAATTTTATGAAAAAAATTGATTTGTTGTTTTCACATTCAGCCTATTTTGATTAAACACTACTGGGCTTTTATTCTAGATCATATTTGTTATTTAAGGAGATAGTTCTCCTTACTTGAAAACTTTCCAGTTTTGTAGATTGAGAACGAAGACAGAAGCTTGATCCTAAAAGCGATGAAGACATCTTTTTGGGGTATTCCATTAATCGTAGGGCATATCATGTGTTTAACAAACTTATAAAATCTTTTATGGTATCGATAAATGTCATTGTTAATTATGGTCAAACAAGAATGATATCACATAAAGATTATTCCCTTCCTGGTCAAAATGTTGTGCAAAATGTGCTAGACAATGAATCTAACAACCTACAACCTGTTAAAGCTGATAAAGACTCAAGAAATGAAAAAGACAATGCTCCTAAAAATAGAGAACCATCATCAAGGGTAGAGAAGAATCATTCTATTGAAAAATTATTGGAGATCTAAATGAAGGAATCACTACACGAAGAAAATAATGAGTTAATTATAGAGAAATGATAGTCAATATCAGAGCCGGTCCTTTGAATTTGGGTGCCTAGGGTGAATCAAAAGAGTGGTATCCCTATATTTTTAACAAAAATACATAAGGATAAAAAATAATTGAATAAAGAACACATTTTCATTTGACATTGTGAAATTTTAGTATGGCAGACTCAGGATGTCAATCACGATGTCAAGACATCTGATTTGTTATCAGCTTAGCAAAGGCAGAACAAAAAGATCCCCAATTTTTGATTACCCCTAAGAAGAAGAAGTCCATGAGTACTAGGATCATGTTTGTTCAGTCAACATAACCAGATTGTAAACTTCATTGGTTCTGTAAATGGATATGCAATTAAACCTGAACCTGGTGTTATACGCGATGTTACAACATCCAAGACTGAACAGACAATACAATGCAGAAGATAAATAACACAGTGAATTGTTAACCCAGTTCGGTTTAACTACCTACTCTGGGGGCTACCAAGCCAGGAAGAAGATTTCACTATCAATAGTACTATTTTATGTAAACAACCTCTGGTTTACCTAGTCATTACCCAATGCAACCTTTATCTTAGAACTCCATCTAAGACAAGAGAACCTCTGCTCACTCCCTAATGATACCTAATTGTTACAACCCTGCAACAGCTATTTAAACAATTAACAGAAAAGACTAACTTGATCTTGCTTCACAGCTTCAATCAAGAACATAATACTCAACTCATACCTACAGGTTTCGAGTGAGAACAATAACTTCTCTTACCTACAGGTTTCGAGAAGGACATGGCAGCCATCCCACAGCCTGGGTGGTCTACCTATACAAACCCTAATGAATACATCTTTTCAATACACTTTTTTTTCTCTTAAACTAGGTTACAAAGGTTTCTATTTATAACCTATTCCCAATTGTACTTGGGCTTACAAATCGCAGCACTACTGGCTGTTACAAATCTGCATATATCTTCTGCTACAAGAAAGGTCTTCAATCACAAGTTTCCTAATTTATCTCCTAAATTAGAAACTGCTGGATCTTCAATATTCTGATTTGATTCTTCAATATTCTGACTTGATTCTATTGACCTTTAATTCTGCGCCACATAGGATTACATAATATTCCATTGAATATTCTGTATCTGTTGAATATTAGACTGAATCTTCATTCTAGTTCTACAGGTGCGATGTCATGAGTTGATGTCATGACATTCCATATAACATCTAGCTTGTACCTGTTTTGTTCTTTTATATTTGCAAGAATTATACATTGTATTACATTTTGCTGCTATTATATTTTAGCCAAACATAGATGCCAATCAGCCAATAAAAACATCAACAATCTCCCCCTTTGGCTTATTTTGGCTAAAACTATACGTACGTTAAAATGCAGCAAAACATAAATGCTTCAACTTTCAAGACAACAAAGAAGAACAGATTTTTACATTCTCAGAATTGGGCTCTTCTGTTCTTCAAGGCTCTTCTGCCTACAAATTCCTTTGTTTCTTTTGACAGTAGCAGAATCATAAACTTTCTCCCCCTTTTTAGCCATAATATGACAAAGATTGGACCGATGTCATAATATGCAGTGGAACATCTTCATGCAACACTAGTGTACATGAGGAAGACGATGGGAGAAGGCCTTTGTCTTTAAGGACCAATGGTGGCATAAGAAAACCCTTTCTCAGTCTTTAACTAGAAACCAAATCCTAGCTTAGAGCCTAAGAGAGAACTTGAGTGAAAACTGACCACCACTCCTCGTAACTCAGAACATAAATCACAACTGTGTTCATAATTCAGATCACAAATCACAACAACAAAAGATCCTATACATAAGGTTGTATATGATGGAACTCTTTTGTTGAACTCACAGAAAAAATCATAACAGAAGCGATTAACTTCCCTAGCCCATGTTTTCTTTGACTTGCCAACCTTTGGCAAAGGTACCCTTCACAGTACCAGACCCAAACACGACTTATAAGGACACACACGAAGGACATATTGAGAGTGTTTGATTTCTGTAATTTGTGGAGACGCCATTTTATAGCCACTTGAGATTATAGGAAATAACAATGGTCTTGGTCTTGTTCAACGGTCAAACGGTTGATTAGGAAACAGTTCCAAAAACAATTAATCTTTCCAAAGCAGTTTTTGACTGTTTTTCTGAGAGGAGTTATCTTTAAGACCAGTGCATGCATAGTCATTGATTGAAATTTACACCGACCAGTGATGTGTAGAGATAAATTTCAAGACATATTTCCTTGTTTGACTTAGTAGATTCAATGTCTTTAAACATGTCATGACATCCTGTCAGACATTGTCACTTTTTCACCTCTTAAGCACAAAGCTCAAGATTCTTCAGCAGATTTAGAAAAAGCAGCCTATGGACCAAGTAACAGACCTCCTACTTACTCTACTGACTCACTAGTCATAAATATAGACCTCTGTTGTTCTGAGCACCTTGAGACTGTTTAACGTAACCGTGAAGAACCTTCCAACACTTGTTGACACACAGCCACCTCATTGGTCCAGAGAAAGAATTGTGGATTCCAGTTGCACATGGTTAGATTCAACCATTCACAAATAATTGACAATAATGTTACACCTTGTTATATCAAAAATTTTCCACGAGCACAAGCATGTGCTTCTTTTGAATTAGTGCACCTTCTCTATGATGTTAGAGCATTTTTGACCAAGACAACTTTCTTGAAAAGATCTTGACCTAGGAAGTCACTCCCCCTATCTGAGATAGTCTGAGCTTCTTCAAGGAAAAACTTGTAATGATGAATGGAAAACATAAGACGCATCTTCTTATCTTCAGGAGCTCACTCTCTGTTTAACTATCCTGCTGAACACACTCACTATAGCAATGTTTCTCTTTTACATTAGATACTCACACCAAAGAATAGATGTTATAACATTGTGTGTGACATTAAAATACAGTTGTGTTGTTCAGACTAGCACTACTAGTATAATCCACAAAGTCTATATCTCTTTCTGCAATAGACCCTAGTCTACCAACTTATCCCCACCTGAAATGATCAACTGATGATCTCTTGACACTAGATGCACACACAGAGAGGTTGCCACAATTTCAATGTAAAGAACTGCAACTTCTTGTACTTTGCTGAGCATAACCTTACCATGTTTATATCAGATCATGGTCTGCCAAGAAAATTTGAAATCCCTCTTGATATGGTGTTTTCTCACTGTCACACAATGATTAACACTCTTTCTTACTTGAACTAGATGAATCCTCCTTATCTTCAGCGATACTGATCAGATCACAAAACTTTTGCCTTCATAGTCATACTCACTTAGTGAAGGCTTCATCATGAGAGTAATCATGTATTGCCAGAACATATTACTAACATCAAGATCAGAACCTGCCCATTCTAATCCACATTACGTCTGAACTGCCACTTTAGACAATAATGTTGCTTTTTCAAACTTCACATGCACATTCCTAGACATTCTTTCAGGATAATAGCACATTGTGATGTTGACATCACCCAAGACATAAGTTTGCCAGACATTAGAACTCAAACACTCTGACTATCCATAGAGATGACATACCTCTATAGAATGATTTTGAACATAAGAAACAATTTGTGTTCATGACACAAAACAAGACTCTACTCTTTATAAAACAACTGTAAAGAATGACCTCAGACTTAACAATGTCAGAACACTACCCTTATACCCTATGCTTGTCACAATTTGACAACCATAACCTATACTCTAGACTTTATTCATATTCGAAAGAAGAACATGAGATACTCAAACAAGACTCAAAAGTATGAAACGGAAAAGACTCTAGAAACCTGAGCAATTTAAACAACATACCTGGACTTTTACAAAAGTCTTGATCAAGAGATGTTATTTGAAGAGGAACTGCATCAGGTGGACTTGTGTATAGGTTGGAACATGCACTAAGTCAGAACAAGTGATACACACCATCAATACATGTTTTTAGATGATAATACAAAGAATAATCCTTGTTGGTCTTTAAGAATAAACATGTCTTGAGTTATGTTTTGACATCTTGTGTGACATTGTTTTTCTGGCTTAAAGATTAGTCTTTGAGAGACTTTTCATTTGATTAGAAGCAGAATAACATTGTCTTTGTTGATTTTCATACTCTCTTACTCCCCCTGAGGTATACAAATTTAGGACATCTTTGATGTTCGTCCTTGAGACACCCTTCATTTGGAATTTTCCACAGCTTCCAAATTTAGAATCTTCAGTTTTCTTTCTACACAAGTTTCAGATTACCACACTTTGCAACTTGGAGTAGAAGAAACTATGATTGTATAACCATAAATCAATCTTCAGCAGATAAGTCTGAGCTCTTCATACATATATTGCAAAATATCCAGCTCCCATCAAGATATTTAACAGAATCAATATGCTTCACCAGATACCATTGCCACACTTCCTAAACTTGTGAAGATAACAGTGAACACAGACCTTTAGTTCACACTAGTCCTTGAATACATAACTGGAAGGACTTCTCATCTAATAGGTACTAAGTCTCCCATCAAAGTACTTATTAGTTACTCAGTAAGATTTACTACTCACACTAGTTCATCTTGATTGATTTCTTCTTCTCAGTCTTGCATCCAGGTTCTACACCTAATAAGTACTAAGTCTCTCGTCAAAGTACTTACCAGTTAGTCAGTTTACTGCTCACACTAGATCATTCTGACTGATTACCTCTTCACACTTATATATTTTTCTCTTGGCAAACACAACAAAAAGAAACTGAAGATCTTGAGATGATGTTGTAACATCTGATATGACATCATCCATCATGGTTCTTGGTTAACATCTCTAACATCTAATTCATAGCACTTGGGGTGGAAACAAAAGAGTGCAATTATCAGCAACATCCAGACATATCAAGGAATAGAATAGCCAACATTTCAATAAGCTTTTCTTCAGACTTTCATTCTGATTTTAAGATGATGGATGCCATAGTCTGTACCTATATAGGAGATTCCCTCACTTAGGTTTCTGGACAAACTCAGTCATGGCATAACACTGAATTAGTCAAATTCTTTTGAGCCACCTGACTTCCTTGATCCAAAAAAAAATACTACCCCTTCTGGATAACAATTAGGGCAGTCAGCATTCGTGGCCATATTTCACAGTGGTTGAGACACAGTATTCAGCTCCAACAACTGCTCTATGGTTATGAATGAAAATTCACATATCTAGTTCCTTTGATCAGAGGAAATTACCAGATGTAAGCTCATCTTGATTTAAACATAAAGGATCCGAAAAGAATACCTTCACGAGTCTTCTTTAGCACTGAGCTTTTACTTTTAACCTCCCATAAAATAAGATTTGGAGTAGAAGTACATGTTGATCGTGTCTTGATCAACTTATAATCAGATGTCTCCTCTTCCAGACCAGGATTAGGTTCCAAACCAATGTTCTCACACTACATTAGTTTAGCACCAGAACATCTGTTCTTCAGCTGGTAGTTGCATACCAGTTCTAATGTCCCAACATCTGGTAGGACATATGTTCCTCCTTCTAAGAACACTCCAGCCTTGAACTTCTTCAAGGTTCACACTTGCATATGATTATGAATATCAATGATCAGTTGAAATTCATCTGCTCTAATAAACCATGCCATTATGAGTGGACTTGAGAGATTAATCAAGTATCTTTGACACTTTTGTCATACCCCAAATTTGTCCTACCCTTTAACTTCTAACTGGCTTAGGCTTTACATTCATGTACATACATCACCTAGGTCATAATCCATACCCATGCATGCATATCATTGGTGCTATTCAAAGGCTAGCAAGAAAAAGCTCTGTTGCAAAGAATTTTTGATCAGAGAGTAAGGAGCCGAGGTATAATCATGTGGTTCTATGTTCAAGGAAGTCCTCCTGGGTTGGGGTTTCTCTCTGTCTCAATTCAAGGCATTGATTGAAGGATACTGGCTTGCAAATCATCTGGTCTCCCAAATCAGGGTCTCTCTGACCAAAGTCAACCAGTTGACTTTCTGGTCAACATTTGATCAGGAATGGCTTCTATGTGTGGAAAAGTTCTCATACTGACTATGTGGATGTGTTTGTTTGACTGGATTTGACTAGAGGGGATTTAATCAGGAATTTCATCAATAGTCGGAAAAATCAGAACAGTTGACTTTTGGGTCAAAATCAGAAGATTTATTCAAATATTGACTTTTGATGGAAATTTAATCAAGAAAAGTCGGAGAATGGATAAAATCGGGAGTTCGGCAAAAGTTGGAGAAAATAGTAAAAAGACAATTTCCAACACTTAGAAAAATTTTGATGCTCTAAATCTTGGTGAGCAGTCCACTTCAGCACCAGATTACACGTGGCAAATGGCTTTTTTTGGAGAAATTTCCAACATCAAAGTTGTTCCTCTCATGGAGGAGAACAACTTTGTAGTTGGACACTTTTCCATTTGAAGCTCGGTTGAAGAGATATTAAGGTTCAAAGTGGGAGATTTTCATTTGAATCAAGTCATGAGGCTGGGCAGATTGCTGGGCACGCGTGAAGCAATTCACCGAACATGTGGTATGCCAAGTTTCAAGTTGATTATAGATATATACGAGTGTGCTATGAATGGAATTTTGGTATGAATCTACTCTCTTCCATGCCCCCTACACAAGGAGACAAAAACCAAGAAAATTGGATGGGTATTGAATCATTTATGGAGCCACAAAGTCATGACTTCACCAAGTCACATTTTGACCAAGACATGGGCATAAATTCTGGGCACGCGTGAAGCAATTGATCGAACATGTAGCGTGCCATTTTCAAGTCTGATTTTAAGTAAGTGTAAGCAGCTCAATGATTCAATTTGGACATCAAACTCTTCTCCTCCATGTCCTCTATCCGGTGATCTCAAGGTCATTCATTTTGGACGTACGAGGAGTGAGGCATGAGGCCTTTAAGTGTTGCCCCCACAAAGTCGTGTTCTGACCAAAAAGCAGGGGCCAACTTCTAGCTGCGCGCGCAGTGATGTTTGTGTGAATTCGAGCTAGTTTTTCTTCTACTTCCAGGCATCATTGCATGAAGTCCTCAACACCAAGATTTCTCTCCTCTATCTCATCTTCACATTGATCCAAAGATCACTCCATTTGGTGGCTTAGGGTTAGAGATACATGGGCATACAGTTGGTATCTTGGACATGGTGGTATGGCAAGAGGCATCAAGCAAGGAATTCTGCAGCCACCATACGTGAAGAAACATGCATATATTCACTACCATTAAAAGCCATCCCCACACACCATCATATTGCCATTACTAACCATGCAAATACTACACACTTTGAAAGCTTGCATGAAACTTACCCCATACACATAATACTTGATGCATTGCCATAAAAGCTTGTTTTGCTGCCACATGAGAAAGTATATTGAACCATGCCACAATTGCTTAAACTTGTTCTTTAAGTCTTCAAAGTCCCACATTCAAAAATAAGAAAGTTGCTGCAAGCTATACTCCTAGGCTCCACATTCAAGAAGTCATCATCACTTCATGATCACTCACCATATAAATAAAGAGTTGCCTTCACACACTCACACACGATTTTCCTCAACACACCTCACTTTCCAAAATCCTTCATTATCTCCTCTCTCCCATTCTCATTTCACACTCTTTCTTTCCTCACTCTCCACACTCTCCCTCACTCTCTTCATTCGTTCACTCCACCACCACCTGCCACCATAACAAACTTCTCCGGCCGCCCTAACCAACCTCCGTAACAAACTCCGGCCACCTTGTTCTCAACTCAACCTTCAACAACGATTACAAGCTTCCTTCGCCATCACTGCACAACACCGAGTAGCATCATCATCTTCATTCCAAGCTCAGGATTCTCGGTTGAAGATTCACGCTGAGAAGAGAAAGCTCGCATACACGCATCGTTCTCGTCGAAAGCTAGGACTCGCATAGCTTTCTCCCTCTACTGAATCAAGAAACTCTCAAGTAAGCATCTGAAACTCGTTAGCGTCGTTAGCTGAGCATTTTAGAACCATATGCATCTGTTCATTATCTTATAGCGTATGTCAGATCTTGATTCTGAGTGTGTTTCGTTTCACGTGATATACTTGTTGTTTGAACGATTGGTTCGGATGTTTGAGTCTAATGAGATGTAAGATCCATCGTGACACCGTTAGCATAAGTTTTGATGAACATGCTAGATGTTAGGGTTTTTGATTTGCACTCAGTTCTGAGATTTAAGCAAGAATCGGTAAAAACTAATGCCAGATCCATAATCTACGCGAGAAACCGAGTGGAGCGGTGGTCTTTTCATGAATTTCTGAGCATTTTGATCCTCGCGCCACCGCATGACCAATCGGAGAAGACAACCGGTGCATTTCCGGCGCCGGTGCCTATTTTCCTTTTCTGTTATCCTCTTGCACGCGTGGCACGCATGTATAGGCTGTTGCTTTTATTTCACTGCGTTTTGTTTTTCATTCAATGATTAGTTGTTACGTTGGGGGATGCATGATTGGTCACAGCATTTCCTTTTTGTCTTATTTGATTTAAGTGACTGGTGACCAATTGATATTCATGTGCTTAGTATTGTGTTACGTTAAGGCCATGATGTAAAAAGAAGAATGCTGAATAAATGCTGTGAAATGAATCAAGAGATGAAAATGGACTAATGCAAAATAGACTGGGCTACGGATAGCGTTTGGGCCTGGGCTTTTTGGATTGCACTCCCTCCCTGCTAGCGCACCACACATCTCGTTGAACCTGGGCCTTAACGCCCTGACTATCCACACCCTCAGTTCCAACCCAGTTTTCTACTCATAACAGATTTTAGTTCTTTTTAAAACTACTATTGCACCCCCATGCTGTTAATACAAATAATCATTTGTTTTTTTTCTTTTATTCCTTTTGCATTAATTTTCCTTTTGCTTAAATAAAAATAAACAAAATGTTTCTCATCCAATTAGTTTTTTAGAATATCATTTTTTAATTGAATTTTAATTGTGATATTTCTTTGAATAATTGTTAGATAATCCATAATAAAAATAATCTTTCCTTGTTAATTCAAAATAGCTTCTAAACACCGATTAAATAATTGTTTGAAAATACGTTTTTGAATAATTGTTTAGTGAAATTTTGGATAATTGTTTAGTGAAATTTTGTAAATGATTGTTTTGTGAATATTTTCGTGAATGTTTTGTATGTGTTTTTAATTACTTCAATAAATCATCTTTTTTGGTATCGTATTGAATTTCTTTAATTAGATTAGAACAACAATTAGGCTTATAAATTAGGCTAGTCCCCCTCTTTTCATTCTTTTTCTTTTCAACTCTAAAACATTTAATAAAAATACTTGAATAAATTCCCCATAAAAAATACAAAGAAAATACTTAAAACATCAATAAAGAAGTGAAAATCTTAAAAAGGGAATGGAAGCTTGAACATCCCTTGCTTTAGGGAATGTTCGAGTGCTTGGATCTCCCTTGCTTTAGGGTCCCATTCAGGCGTAAGTTCCCAACTAATAAAAAACACAAACCATAGAGTAACTCGAGTTTCCCTTGCTTTAGGGATTTCCTCGAAACACTCAAACTCTCTCTCTCTCTCTCCTTTCTTAAGGGCATTGTTATCTCCGCTCCATTGCATCCTAGGCTGCCCCTTATGCAAGAGCGCGAGCGTTAACTCCGCCCTACTAAAAAACACAAAAACAAACAGAAAATCTTTAGCCGAGCTACGGTAACTCTGATTCCTGAAAAGGATACGTAGGCAGCGGGGTAGGGCCCGTGCGAGTACAATTCTTTATTTTCCCTACATTCTGCATTCATTCGCATATAGGCATAGACATAGTACGCACCCTTTAGATAGAAACAAACATAGGTGGATACCATCGAGTACGATGGGCGCGAGGGGTGCTAATACCTTCCCCTTGCGTAACCGACTCCCGTACCTTGATTCTCTGGTCGCAAGACCCTGTTCCTTCCTTTGTTAGGTTTTCTGATATTCCTTTCCCTTATGGGATAAATATATTGGTGGCGACTCTGTTCATTTTTCGCGAGCGTGCGACAGCTCGCGACTCTGCTGGGGATGTTGCTAGACCTGTTGCTGGTCCATCCTTAGTGAGTCGATCCTAGCCTGCGTTTGTTTGTTTATTTACTGGGTGTTTACTTGTTTTATGTTTATACCTTGTATATATGTTTACATGCTTATTCTTTGCCTGCATATCATGTTTGTTTCTGTTTGCACATCATGCATATGGATTATATTCTGTGTTCCTTGGGGTCTTCTGTTCTGTTTTGCAGGTGGGGGGTTTTGTGAGGTAAAAGGCCCACTACCCAGGCCAAGTGACACATAGGATTAGCGTGGATGCTCATGTTGACTCCCGTGGCCCTTGCTACGATCGAGTTCAACATGGGGTACCACAACTGGGCGAGGTTCTTTCATGGAACACTGTGTCTGGCACCCTTGTTGCCACAAACACTTTGTACCCCATGGGAACTGTAGACCCTAGTGACCATTAGGGACCACCTGTCCGTGTCTAGAATTCATACCCGTGAGTTTGGGGTGGGACAGGATACTAGCCTTCATCATACCCTGATTTCCATTTTGCAATCTGAAGCCGGAATTTTGAACCTGCTACATTCAGTCTTACCCAGTTATTCAGAGCTGCGAGGGACATTCAGTCTCTCACTACATCACACACATGACACATGACACATCATGCTATTGCATCCACCTCACTTCATTCGTGGAGAATCCTAAAGTCTATTTCCAAAAAAAAAAAAGATGTATACTCTTTTGCAAAAAAAAAAAAAAAGGAAGAAAAAGAAAAAGAAAAAAGAAAAGAAATAATGAAAAGACTTTAGGATTCTCCCAATGAACTGCATTCCGCCATCTCATTTAACATGCATGTTCATTTATTTTCAGGAACTTTTGGCTTTGTCTTCGACCAACACATGGCCACACCAATGAAGACTGTTAGACGCAATCCCTCTTATTCTTTCCTGAATCCGAATCTGGATTCCCTTGGGTGTTTAGCAAAGAAGATTACGCCGGATGAGACGACCAACTTCAGAAAGGAATATGGGTACATTCTGAGCCTTCTCAAGATGCCGTTCACCAAGTACGAGCAAGAAGGAGTTCATACTTTGCTTCAGTTCTATAATCCTTCCCTCCGCTGCTTCACGTTCACCGACTACCTCTTGGTTCCTACATTGGAAGAGTATTCCCTATTTCTTGGCATCCCTATAAAGAAGGAAGTGCCATACTATAGCACCATGAAGGCCCCCGATTCCATTGAAATTGCTAAGGCTCTTTATTTGAGCAAGTCGGTCGTGGAAGCAAATCTCACCAAGAAGGGAGGAGGTTTTGGTTTTTGCATGGAGTTTCTGGTTAAAAGGGGTTGTGAGGCTGCTGAGGCAAAAGAATGGGACACATTTAGGGCTATCTTGGCTCTAAGTATATATGGCATCATGTTGTTCTCAGACGTTCCTAACTTTGTTGACATGAATGCAATTCATATATTCATCTTGCAGAATCCGGTTCCCACACTTTTGGGTGATGTTTATCACTCCATTCATCACAAGGGTATTCAGAAGGGAGGTAAGGGAGGTCTGGTTAGATTCTGTGCTCCGTTGTTATACCGATGGTTCAGGTCACATCTGCCTGAGCGTGGAGCTTTTGTTGATAAGAGGCACACATCTAAATGGGCTAAAAGGATTATGGGGTTGAGGGCTAAAGATATTGTCTGGTATAATAGCGCTTTAGATGACAGGGAAGTTATTATGAGTTGCGGAAAGTTCAAAAACGTACCTCTCATGGGTCTTAGGGGCGGAATCAACTATAACCCCGTCTTGGCCAGAAGAACGTTTGGATATGCTTTTATCAGTCCACCTGAGCAAACAGAGATAGCTGAGAACATTTTCTATCATGTGGCCACCGACAATGGGCAGATGGCAGAAGCTGTACAAGCCTGGAAGAGTATTTGTTGGAGAGATAAGAAACATTTTGGTCAGCGAGACTGTGCTACTTATGAGGATTATACTAAGTGGATCGAGTCTGTGGTTGCTGTTCAAGGGATGCCTTTCCCCCCTAAGGACCCTTTGTACACTCCTGCTGGTAAACAACCCAACATTGTTTCCATGCCCCGTTACAACCAAACTGTGGAAGAGAATCGAAAATTGACTGAACAAATGGAAACAATGCAAGTTAAGATGAATACTGATAGGCAAGAGAAGCTTTCTGCTCTTCATAAGTTGAAAATGAGAGAAATAGAGCTTGAAGAATTGTATGCTAGAGGAAGTACTTCTCAGAAGAGGCCAAGAATGACTGTGAATTCTAAAACTAATGAAACCCAAGAGAAGAAGATAAAGGAACATTATGAGGCTCAGTTGGCAGAATTGACTAAAAAACTTCAGATTCAGACTGAAAATGCCAATTCAGAGAAATCTCATCGCAAGAAAGCAGACAAACTCTTGTTGGATCGCCAGAATACCATAGAGAAGTGTTATGAAGAGATCCGAAAGCTGAAAGGCCAGATAAGAGAAAAAGACCAGAGTAATGTCCAAGTTCAAGAGGAAGCTAGGTATTGGGAGGTGAAGAATCGCCACATGGAAACAATGCATTTCAGAAAAGACCTGCTGATTCAAGAGATCATTAAGAGGCCCACCCGTGCTGAGACCAAGGAGCTCTTTGAAGAAATGAAGACTTGGAGTGATAAGAACATTGGAGATAGCCCTCTTCGTCATTTGGACATGGGAGATCCCGCTTGAATGTTGATTTTGTTGTAGAATCACCACCAGATTTGTTGGATGGGATTCCTGATTTTATTTCTGTATTTGTTGGCTCATGGGAGCAGAATATTTTGTACTTCAAGAACTTGGTTGCAGAATTAATCGATTATGTTTGCTTATCTTGGTTGTGCTTATCTTGGTTGAACTTATCTTGGTTATGCTTCACTATTTTCTCCATTATCTTGTGTTGTTGGTTTGAGGCAAAGCTAAAAAGTCTTGAAAATAATAAAACATGCACACATGCACCCATGCACTCATAGCATATTGCATTTACAGGTTTTTTATCAGATTCTAATTGGGGTCCCTTCCAACAACAGATTTCTTTTCCGACGACGAAGCTGACTTTTTTACATCCTTACCGCACCAGGAGCAACGAGAGAATCATGGATCAATTTGAACAGAGTCAAGCTGCCCTCCGTAGGGATATGGATGTTATGGGGGAAAGAATGACCCAACTTATGGAGACTCTTCATGTCGTTGTTCAAGGGCAAGAAGAGCTCAGAAAGAGCGTTGCTGGGTTGATCAAAGACACTCCTACCAATTCTGCTGATGGAGGGGTGAAAACTAAGGAGATTCCTGCTGAGGGGATACCGTGTTAGAACAAGATTTGTTCTTATCAATTATCTTAGTTTTGATGATAACAATAATATGAATTTTGCTTAAGATAATATGGTACTCTAATCCAATGCAATTTCCCTTTCAGGAAATATATAAAGAGTACGCATAATTCAGCGCTCAGAAGATGTGTCTCAAATGGTTCAGCATGCAACATCAGAACATGGTCTGGCAAGACATCAGAAGATGGTCGAAGCAGAATCAGAACATGGGTCTATGGAAGCATCAGAAGAACATGAGATCAGAAGCACTGAAGATCAGAAGATGGTATCACGCTCAGAAGCACTTCAAGGTCAGAAGATCAGAAGATGTTGTGCACCAAGCTGTTTGACTCTGATGATATTCAAACGTCGTATTCACAAACATCAGATCAGAAGGAAGTACACGTGGCAGACTACGCTGACTGACAAAAGGAACGTTAAAGCTACTAAAGGCTACGTCAGTAGACACAGCGTGAACAAGGCTCGAGGTAGTTGACAAAAGCGTATAACATTAAATGCAAAGCTGTACGGAACACGCAAAGCATTAAATGCATTCAACGGTCATCTTCTCAACGCCTATAAATATGAAGTTCTGATGAGAAGCAAGTAGAACGATTTCGCACCAATACAATTCAAATTAACTTGCTGAAACTCTGTTCAAATCAAAACTCAGAATCTTCATCTTCATCAAAGCTCACTACATTGCTGTTGTAATATCTTAGTGAGATTAAGCTTAAATTGTAAGAGAAATATCACAGTTGTGATTATCGCTTTTTAAGAAGCATTTGTAAACTCTTGAATAGATTACATTAAGTTGTAAGGAACTAGAGTGATCAGTTGATCAGTATACTCTAGGAAGTCTTAGCAGTTAGCTGAGCAGGAAGTCTTGGCAGTTGGCTGAGCAGGAAGTCTTGGCAGTTGGCTGAGCAGAAAGTCTTAGGAGTGAACTAAGCCTAGAGTGATCGTGTTGATCAGTAGACTCTAGAAAAGTCTTAGGAGTGAACTAAGCAGTTGTTCCTGGAGTGATCAGGTTGTGATCAGAAGACTCTGGAAGACTTAGTTGCGGCTAAGTGGAAAACCATTGTAATCCGTGCGATTAGTGGATTAAATCCTCAGTTGAGGTAAATCATCTCTGCGGGGGTGGACTGGAGTAGCTTCGTTAACAGCGAACCAGGATAAAAATAATTGTGCATTTTATTTTATCGCTCAAGATTTTAAGTCACACTTATTCAATCCCCCCCTTTCTAAGTGTTTTTCTATCCTTCAATTGGCATCAGAGCGCCGGTTCTAAGGTGCAAGCAGTTAACCGTGTTTAGAAAAGATTCAGGAAGAGAAAAACGCTTCATTTAAAAGATGGTTGATGAAAGTGAAAGGACTATACCTACACCTGCATCTACATCTGGCTCTGCTGAGCAATACAACGGTAACAATGGTTATACTAGACCGCCGGTATTTGATGGTGAAAACTTTGAATACTGGAAAGATAAACTGGAGAGTTACTTTCTGGGTCTAGATGGTGATCTATGGGATCTTCTGATGGATGGTTACAAACATCCAGTAAATGCCAGAGGCGTGAAGCTGTCAAGGCAAGAAATGAATGATGACCAAAAGAAGCTTTTCAGGAATCATCATAAATGTAGAACTGTTTTGCTGAATGCTATCTCTCATGCTGAGTATGAGAAGATATCTAACAGGGAAACGGCCTATGACATATATGAGTCCTTGAAAATGACTCATGAAGGAAATGCTCAAGTCAAGGAGACAAAAGCTCTTGCCTTAATCCAGAAGTATGAAGCCTTCAAGATGGAGGATGATGAAGACATTGAAAAGATGTTTTCGAGATTTCAAACTCTGACTGCTGGACTGAGAGTTCTTGACAAAGGATACACCAAGGCTGATCATGTAAAGAAGATCATCAGAAGCTTACCCAGAAGATGGGGTCCGATGGTGACTGCATTCAAGATTGCGAAGAATCTGAATGAAGTTTCTCTGGAAGAGCTTATCAGTGCCTTGAGAAGCCATGAGATTGAGCTGGACGCAAATGAGCCTCAAAAGAAAGGTAAGTCTATTGCATTAAAATCTAATATCAAGAAATGCACTAACGCTTTTCAGGCTAGAGAAGAAGATCCTGAAGAATCAGAATCTGAAGAAGAAGATGAACTGTCCATGATTTCCAGAAGGCTAAATCAACTCTGGAAGACCAAGCAAAGGAAGTTCAGAGGCTTCAGAAGTTCAAGGAAATTTGAACGTGGAGAATCTTCTGATGAAAGAAGATTTGACAAGAAGAAGGTCATGTGCTATGAATGCAATGAGCCTGGACACTACAAGAATGAATGTCCAAATCTTCAGAAGGAAAGTCCCAAGAAAAAGTTTCATAAGAAGAAAGGTCTTATGGCAACCTGGGATGAGTCAGAAGATGATTCAGAAGATGAGCAGGCCAACTGTGCGCTGATGGCGACAGAAGATGACGGATCAGAATCTACATCAGAATCAGATTCTGAAGAGGTATTTTCTGAACTTACTAGAGATGAGTTAGTTTCCGGATTAACTGAACTTCTGGAATCCAAGTCTCAGATTTGTATTAAATACAAAAAGCTGAAAAAGCTATTTGAATTTGAAACAAAGAGGCTTGAATTGGAAAATTCTGAATTGAAAGATAAACTTTTAAAACTATCCAATAATGTTGGATCTCCTTCTGATTCAGAAAAATCCACTCCCAGTCTAAACCATATTCTGAAGGAATATGATTTAAGTTTCAGGAAGTTCCTATCTAGAAGTATTGGCAGAAGTCAGCTAGCTTCTATGATATATGCTGTGTCTGGAAACAAAAGAGTTGGCATTGGTTATGAGGGTGAAACCCCATACAAACTTGAACCTGTTGATGAAATGAAAATTACATACAAGCCATTGTATGATCAGTTCAAGTATCGCCACTCACATGATATTAGGCACACTTCACATGCACAAAGTTTTCACAGTACACACACTAAGAAGCATGTGACACAACCTAGGAAATATCATGAAACTCACATTAAGAATTATCATGCTGTTCCTCCTATTGCTTACAATGTTAAACCCAAGTTCAATCAGAACTTGAGAAAATCTAACAAGAAAGGACCCAAAAAGATGTGGGTACCTAAGGATAAGATTATTCCTATTGCAGATATCCTTGGCTGCAAGAAGGACAAAGCACAACATGTCATGGTACCTGGACTCTGGATGCTCGCGACACATGACAGGAAGAAGGTCTATGTTCCAAGACCTGGTGCTTAAGTCTGGAGGAGAAGTCAAGTTCGGAGGAGATCAGAAGGGCAAGATAATTGGCTCTGGAACTATAAAATCTGGTAACTCTCCTTCCATCTCTAATGTACTTCTTGTAGAAGGATTAACACATAACCTTTTATCTATCAGTCAATTAAGTGACAATGGTTATGATATAATCTTTAATCAAGAGTCTTGCAAGGCTGTAAATCAGAAGGATGGCTCAATCCTATTTACAGGCAAGAGGAAGAACAACATTTATAAGACAGATCTGCAAGATCTTATGAGTCAGAAGGTGACTTGTCTTATGTCTGTTTCTGAAGAGCAGTGGGTCTGGCACAGGAGATTAGGTCATGCTAGTTTGAGAAAGATCTCTCAAATTAACAAACTGAATCTTGTCAGAGGACTCCCTAATCTGAAATTCCAATCAGATGCTCTTTGTGAAGCATGTCAGAAGGGCAAGTTCTCCAAACCTGCATTCAAGTCTAAGAATGTTGTTTCTACCTCAAGGCCATTAGAACTCTTGCACATTGATCTGTTTGGACCAGTCAAAACAGCATCTGTCAGAGGAAAGAAATATGGATTAGTCATCGTAGATGATTATAGCCGCTGGACATGGGTAAAATTCTTAAAACACAAGGATGAGACTCATTCAGTGTTCTTTGATTTCTGCATTCAGATTCAATCTGAAAAAGAGTGTAAAATCATAAAGGTCAGAAGTGATCATGGTGGTGAATTTGAGAACAAATCCTTTGAAGAATTCTTCAAAGAAAATGGTATTGCCCATGATTTCTCTTGTCCTAGAACTCCACAGCAAAATGGGGTTGTAGAACGAAAGAATAGGACTCTTCAAGAAATGGCCAGAACCATGATCAATGAAACCAATATGGCTAAGCATTTCTGGGCAGAAGCAATAAACACTGCATGTTATATTCAGAATAGAATCTCTATCAGACCTATTCTAAATAAGACTCCCTATGAATTGTGGAAGAATAGAAAGCCCAACATTTCATATTTCCATCCTTTTGGATGTGTATGCTTTATTCTGAACACTAAAGATCATCTTGGTAAGTTTGATTCCAAAGCTCAAAAGTGTTTCCTTCTTGGATATTCTGAACGCTCAAAAGGCTACAGGGTATACAATACTGAAACATTGGTTGTAGAAGAATCAATCAATATCAGGTTTGATGATAAGCTTGGTTCTGAAAAACCAAAGCAAGTTGATAATTTTGCAGGTTGTGATATTGACATATCAGAAGTTGTTGAGCCAAGAAGCAACGCATCAGAAGCAGAGCTCCTCAGAAGCAAAGAATCTGAAGATCAAGTAACAGCTTCTCTGGAGGATCTAAGTATTTCTGAAGAACCATCTGTCAGAAGATCATCCAGACTCATCTCTGGTCATTCAGAAGATGTCATTCTTGGAAAGAAGGATGATCCAATCAGAACAAGAGCATTCCTTAGGAACAATGCAGACTGTCAATTAGGTCTTGTATCTTTGATCGAGCCAACTTCTGTTGATCATGCTCTAGAAGATCCAGACTGGATAATTGCTATGCAAGAAGAACTAAATCAGTTTACAAGGAATGATGTTTGGGATCTTGTTCCTAGACCAGATGGATTCAATATAATCGGTACAAAATGGGTCTTCAGAAACAAGCTTAGTGAGAAAGGTGAAGTGGTAAGGAACAAAGCCAGACTGGTGGCTCAGGGTTATAGTCAGCAAGAAGGGATTGACTACACAGAAACCTTTGCACCAGTGGCCAGGTTAGAGTCTATTCGTCTATTAATTTCTTTTGCCACTCAACATAACATCACTCTCTATCAGATGGATGTTAAGAGTGCCTTCTTAAATGGTTATATAGATGAAGAAGTTTATGTCCATCAACCTCCTGGTTTTGAAGACTCTATGTCTCCTAATCATGTTTTTAAACTTAAGAAATCATTGTATGGATTGAAACAGGCTCCCAGAGCTTGGTATGAACGCTTAAGTTCTTTCCTTCTAGATAATGGTTTCACTAGAGGAAAAGTGGACACTACTCTCTTTTGTAAAACCTTTGAAAAGGATATTTTAATTTGTCAAATATATGTAGATGATATTATTTTTGGAACATCTAATGCTACACTTGGAAAGGAGTTTGCTAAGTCTATGCAGGCTGAGTTTGAAATGAGCATGATGGGAGAACTCAAGTATTTCCTTGGAATACAAATAAATCAAACATCAGAAGGAACGTATGTTCACCAAACCAAGTATGTGAAGGAACTTCTGAAGAAGTTCAATCTTCTAGACTGCAAAGAAGCCAAAACTCCTATGCATCCAACATGCATCCTAGGTAAGGATGAGGTAAGTAAGAAGGTAGATCAGAAGCTATACAGAGGTATGATTGGGTCTCTTCTATATCTGACTGCTTCTAGACCTGACATTCTGTTCAGTGTTTGTTTGTGTGCTAGATTCCAATCGGATCCTAGAGAATCTCATTTAACTGCTGTTAAGAGGATTCTAAGGTATCTGAAAGGTACTACTAATGTTGGTTTAGTTTACAGAAAATCTAAAGAATACAACTTAGTAGGATTCTGCGATGCTGATTATGCTGGAGACAGAATTGAAAGAAAAAGTACTTCAGGAAGTTGCCAATTTCTTGGAAGTCACTTAATCTCCTGGTACAGCAAGAAGCAAGCAACCATTGCTCTATCAACCACAGAAGCAGAATATGTCGCAGCTGCTGGTTGTAGTACACAGATGCTCTGGATGAAGAGTCAGTTAGAAGATTATCAGATATTTGAGAGTAACATTCCTATATTCTGTGATAATACTTCTGCTATATGTTTATCTAAGAATCCTATTCTTCATTCAAAAGCTAAACATATTGAGATAAAACATCATTTCATAAGGGACTATGTTCAGAAGGGTGTTATATCTTTAAACTTTGTTGATACAGACCATCAATGGGCTGATATCTTTACAAAACCCCTGGCTGAAGATAGGTTTAAGTTCATTCTGAAGAACATCAGTATGGATTTATGCCCAGAATGAGAAGATGAGAATTTCTCATGTATGAGTATCTTCTGAAATGAATGTGGAACATTTTTTTTTAATCAGAAGTTCTGATTGAATTCGTTTAGAAATTATGATTCGGTTATTACTAACGTTTCATTGTCTAAGTTGATTCAGAACATCTTGTAAAGCAAAACAGCTGTTACGCTTTATCTCGGGATGGTAAACCTGCCGTTACTATTCATGGATAAGCGCGCGTGCAGTTGAAGGGACGCCGACCATAGGTAACTGTGCTAGTCACCTCATTCGTCTTTATTATCTCTCCTCACGTCACGTAACATTAAAGGCTTTTCATCATTCGTTTCATTTTATTTTCCTTTTAAATACTCTTCAAAATGGTTTTCGGTTTCCTATCTCCTTGTTTCCTTCTTAAAGATTGTCTCTCCCTCTCTTCCTTATCAAACCCTACCTGTTCATTTTTTTTTTTGCAAACTCATCATGAATTCTTCTTCAAAACCAGCAAATAATGAGAATGATAGAAACAACAAACGAAAAGCTGTTGAAACATCACCTTCCAAACCCAAAAAGATTAAAATCACCTATGATCCTCTCAAGGTGAATCCTTTCGAAGCAATGCTGTCTGGAAATTATTCTAGACGTGTGTTTCATCCTCCTGGTGAAAGCCCTCCATCATCTCCATCTTCTTCCTCATCTCTCGACCTTCAAGACTCAGCTTCCTCTGATTTTTCCTCTCCCTTAATCTCTTCTGAAGACATCTCTTCATCTTCACCCGCTGAGGATGTTGTCTCTGGAAAAGGTGGTGGAAGATCTGCTGCAGGACCAAGTCTCCCTGATCCCTCGCCTGAAAGCCCTAGAAGCAGTCAATGAGGCGTTTCACTCCTTCATGGCATGCTGGCACAGACGTGGTCTTAGCTAGGGTCCTAGGATTTGGTCTCAGTAGTTTTATTTTTCTTTGTTGCACATCTTTTGTAATCCTTTTTTTTTGATTTATCAATGAAAAAGTTTCCTTGTGTTTTACATTCCAGTAAATGTTTTCTTTTGTCGTTTTATACATCTGAATCTTTTTATATATACTTTTTGATGTTATGACAAAAAGGGGGAGAAAGATAAATGATAAATGATTTGATTAAATCTATCAGTTGCTGGGTAAAGGCTCCCACACATTCACTAACAAGAACTGCAAGTTCTATATGGTTTAAGTGTTTTGCAGGTACAAAGAAGTGAAGTGAATCTTCAAAGCAAACACTAGAAGCAAAACCATTGAAACTGAAGCAAGCTGAGTGCTGTCAAGCTTCAGAGATCAGAAGCAAGAAAGAAGAATGAATCAGAAGCACTGATAATAGAATTTGAATATCATTGTCTATCCTGTTCTGACAAAATTCTATTTGCCCTGATACACATAATGTTATGGCTCTGATACATTATTTGCTCTGATACATGTTTTTAGCCTAAAATGCTCTGATACATTTGGCTCTGATACATATCATGTATTTGAATATACATTTTATGTTCTAACTCGTTCATGCTGACTTTTGTCGTTTAGTTTTTGTTCTGTAACATTTCAGGATGTAGAGATGCTCAAATGATGCTCTGGTACATTCAACAATGCTCTGATACAAATCTAGCATGAAGTGATGTTAGTAGACATTCAAAGTTCTGAAGCTATCCGAGGGAAGCAGAAATCAGAAAATGTGAATGTTCTAAAAAGATCCAGAAATTCAAGTTCTGAAGCTGTCCTGAATGGAAGCAGAAGTCAGAAGCTGTGAATGTTCTGAAGATCAAAGAAATTCAAGTTCTGAAGCTGTCCTGAATGGAAGCAGAAGTCAGAAGCTTTGAATGTTCTGAAGATCAAAGAAATTCAAGTTCTGAAGCTGTCCAATGGAAGCAGAAGTCAGAAGCTATGGATTCTCTGAAGGCAGAAGCTCATATGATCGTCTCTACCGAAATAATCAGGGAAGTCTTTTATTAAAGTTCTTCGAGTATTTATTTCAGGGGGAGATTATTTATCTCAGGGGGAGATTGTTAATCTCAGGGGGAGACATATTCATATGCTTATGCTATAGCTGTGTAATTTGTCTTTTGCCGTCTACTCTTTCTGATCGCAAATTCATATCATTTATATATGTTTTTGTCATCATCAAAAAGGGGGAGATTGTTAGAACAAGATTTGTTCTTATCAATTATCTTAGTTTTGATGATAACAATAATATGAATTTTGCTTAAGATAATATGGTACTCTAATCCAATGCAATTTCCCTTTCAGGAAATATATAAAGAGTACGCATAATTCAGCGCTCAGAAGATGTGTCTCAAATGGTTCAGCATGCAACATCAGAACATGGTCTGGCAAGACATCAGAAGATGGTCGAAGCAGAATCAGAACATGGGTCTATGGAAGCATCAGAAGAACATGAGATCAGAAGCACTGAAGATCAGAAGATGGTATCACGCTCAGAAGCACTTCAAGGTCAGAAGATCAGAAGATGCTGTGCACCAAGCTGTTTGACTCTGATGATATTCAAACGTCGTATTCACAAACATCAGATCAGAAGGAAGTACACGTGGCAGACTACGCTGACTGACAAAAGGAACGTTAAAGCTACTAAAGGCTACGTCAGTAGACACAGCGTGAACAAGGCTCGAGGTAGTTGACAAAAGCGTATAACATTAAATGCAAAGCTGTACGGAACACGCAAAGCATTAAATGCATTCAACGGTCATCTTCTCAACGCCTATAAATATGAAGTTCTGATGAGAAGCAAGTAGAACGATTTCGCACCAATACAATTCAAATTAACTTGCTGAAACTCTGTTCAAATCAAAACTCAGAATCTTCATCTTCATCAAAGCTCACTACATTGCTGTTGTAATATCTTAGTGAGATTAAGCTTAAATTGTAAGAGAAATATCACAGTTGTGATTATCGCTTTTTAAGAAGCATTTGTAAACTCTTGAATAGATTACATTAAGTTGTAAGGAACTAGAGTGATCAGTTGATCAGTATACTCTAGGAAGTCTTAGCAGTTAGCTGAGCAGGAAGTCTTGGCAGTTGGCTGAGCAGGAAGTCTTGGCAGTTGGCTGAGCAGAAAGTCTTAGGAGTGAACTAAGCCTAGAGTGATCGTGTTGATCAGTAGACTCTAGAAAAGTCTTAGGAGTGAACTAAGCAGTTGTTCCTGGAGTGATCAGGTTGTGATCAGAAGACTCTGGAAGACTTAGTTGCGGCTAAGTGGAAAACCATTGTAATCCGTGCGATTAGTGGATTAAATCCTCAGTTGAGGTAAATCATCTCTGCGGGGGTGGACTGGAGTAGCTTCGTTAACAGCGAACCAGGATAAAAATAATTGTGCATTTTATTTTATCGCTCAAGATTTTAAGTCACACTTATTCAATCCCCCCCTTTCTAAGTGTTTTTCTATCCTTCATACCGAAGGTAGTGGATGACCACCACGAGGTTATTGACCTTGAACATGATCTTACTGCGGAGTTGACTGAGACTGCTAGGATGTACCAAGCTCTCGAAGAACGCCTTAAGGCCGTTGAGGTTGCTAAAACTTCGAGTTTCGACACTGCTGCTATGTGCTTGGTACCTGGGATTGTTATTCCCCCGAAGTTCAAGGTGCCAGATTTTGATAAGTACAAGGGAGTTACCTGCCCAAAGACTCACATTCGTTCATACTGCCGTAAGATGGCCGCCCACGCTGAGAACGAACCTCTGCTTATACATTTCTTCCAGGATAGTCTCACTGGAGCCCCATTAGAGTGGTATATGAAGCTCGAGAGGTCTAATGTTAGTACTTGGGGAGAACTTGTTGATGCCTTCTTGAAACAATACCACTACAATACTGCTATGGCTCCTAGCCGCGCACAGCTGCAAAATATGTCACAGAAATCTGAGGAGTCTTTTAAGGAATACGCCCAGAGGTGGCGTGAACTTGCTTCCCGTGTCCAACCTCCTCTCTTGGACCGTGAGTTGATTGATCTGTTTATGGGAACTCTGAAAGGGCCGTATCTTCAGCACATGGTCAGTAATACTTCTCCCTCCTTTTCAGATGTGGTTATCATTGGTGAGAGAGTTGAGAACTGTGTCAAAGCTGGTACCATTCAAGGTGTTACTAGTCCTAGCACCTCAAGTGGTAATGGTAAGAAGCCGTATTCTGGATTTGTGAGGAAGAAGGAAGGTGAGACTAGCACTGCCTTTGTTGACCAAAGCCGAGCTCCTGCATATTCTGCTGTTCCACCTCCGTATTATCCGATGCCTTATGCTGTTCCTAGTCCATATGTCCCTCAGGCATATGCTGCTGCTCTTCCACAACCATGGATGGCACCCCAACAGCCTTTCGTACCACAACAACAAGCTGCTGCTCCTCAGAATCGTCAACAGAATCCTAGGCCTCAAGGTCAAAGGGGCCCACAAAGGACAAGATTCCAGGATAGGCGTATTGATCCGGTTCCGATGTCATATGCCCAACTCCTTCCTCAGTTGCTTGCTGGTCAATTGGTACAACTCCGTGAACTTGGACCTCCACCCAGTCCTCTCCCTCCTGGTTATGATGTTAATGCTCGATGTGAATTTCATTCAGGGGCTCCAGGCCATACTATTGAAAAGTGTAGAGCATTCAAGTTGAAGGTTCAGGATCTCCTTGACGACAAGCTTATCTCATTCACTCCTACTGGTCCCAATGTGCAGAATAACCCTATGCCTCCGCATGCTGGTGCGACCAATGCTATTGAGTTATGTGATGATCAGGTCCTGGTAAATGATGTTAATGAGGTTAAGATGCCGCTAGCAGTTGTCAGAGAATATCTTATGCAACAAAAGGTTTTGTGTGAGCTACATGACTACTGTTTGCAATGTTCTTCCAATCCGGAGGAATGTGCTAGATTAAGAGAGGAAATCCAAAAGCTGATGGATGAAGGCGTTCTTAGGGTGGAAAGGGTTGTTTCTAGTGAAGATGTGGCCACTTTAGAGATCCCTTACTACCCTGCTGAGGTATCGAAGACTCAGGACACTTCTTTGGTCATTCGTGCTCCGAGTACTCCTCTGGTTATTCAAGCTCCGAGAACTCCGTTGGTTATTCAGGTTCCAGATGCCTCTCTGACCTCTCCAACCTCATCTCTCGTTCCCTCTCCGGTAAGCAATTCTAAAGCTGTCCCTTGGAGTTATAATGCTGTGTATATTCGAGGGAAGAAATATGATTGTCCTTCGGTGGGTAATTCTAGCATCACTAATGTTACTGGCACTAGTGGTATTACCCGTAGTGGTCGGATCTTTGCTGCCCCTCCTCCGCCTCCTAAAGAGACCAATAAAGAGGCTAGTACACAAGCAAAAGGAAAGCAAGCTGCTGTTGATCCTCCTGTAACACGTAATGCACAAGATGCCGAACAACTCTTGAAGATCATTAAGAAGAGTGATTACAAAGTGATTGACCAACTTGATCAGACCCAAGCCAAGATCTCCATCTTGTCTCTCTTGGTGCATTCTGAAGCTCATCGTGATGCTCTGATGAAAGTTCTGGCTTCTGCTCACGTAACTCAAGACATTACCGTGCCTCAGTTTGAAGGGGTTGTGACCAACATTGCTGCTGGTAATTGTTTGGGTTTTTCTGATGATGAACTTCCACCTGAGGGTAGAGCACATAACAAAGCGTTGCATATCTCCGTCAAGTGTCTGGATGCTGTGTTGTCTCGAGTTCTGATTGATACAGGTTCTTCTCTTAATGTAATGCCCAAGACCACTTTGTTTAAGCTGAGTATGGATGGGGTTATGATGAGACCATGCACTATGAGTGTCAGAGCGTCTGATGGCTCTAGAAGGTCCGTAGAAGGGGAAATTGATCTGCCTGTCTTGATTGGTCCTCACATGTTCTATATTGCCTTCTATGTTATGGATATACGTCCTTCATACACTTGCCTCTTGGGTCGTCCTTGGATCCATGCTGCTGGGGCTGTGACATCTACCCTCCATCAGTGTTTGAAATTTGTTGTGAATGACAAGATTGTTGCGATCACTGGTGAAGAGGATTTGATAGTCAATAATCTGGCGTCATACCGTTATGTTGAAGTGGAAGGAGAGATACAAGAGACACCTTTTCAGGCATTAGAGATTGTGTCGGTTGATAAACTCCCTGTGGGTGAGAATAAGAAGGAACTCGGAGCGCCCCTCTCGTCTCTAAATGATGCTAAGGCCTTCTTAGAAGCTGGTACTCCCCATAGTGCCTGGGGCAAGCTGATTGATGTTCATGAGAAGCGAGACAAGTATGGCCTTGGGTATCAACCATCTTCTTCTACTCAGCTCAGCATAATTCCTGGAAAGAAGGTGATTCCCCCCATTTCTCAAGTGTTCATCAGCGCAAGCACCAGTTCTGGAAGTCAGGTTCTCGCCGTGGATGATGATGATGAAGAAGATCTATCCAGATTCGTTTGCCATGTTGCGCCTGGACAGGAGCTCAACAATTGGACTATCTTGGACATCCCCAGAGTCACTTTTATGAAGATGTAATTTTCTTGTTTCGATAAGTCATATGCTTCGCCCTAAGCATTTTGACCACTTGTATAAAGAAGGGCCCCCATGTTGTTTCAATTTGTTTAATATTGAATGAAAATCATATCTTCGCATGCAATTACTGTTCCATTTCTTTCATTTTGTTTTTACTTTAAAAACTTTTTTTCAAAAATGGCAAAGCTTTTTCTTTTTTTTCTTTTTATGTGTTGCATTCTAAGGCATAAATCATCCATCGTGCAGATCCGGCTCGAATTCCATCAAAAATGATAATGTTACAGTTCCACGTCTTAATATCCTTGAGAATCCAATTGACCAAGCTGATGAGGATAGTGGGAAAGATTGTGAAGTCCCCGAGGAATTGGCAAGACTTTTGAGACAAGAGGAGAAATCTATTCAGCCACATCAGGAAGCCATAGAAATCATCAACCTCGGTTCAGAAGAAGCAAAGAGGGAAGTCAAGATAGGGGCCGCTTTGCAAGATGATGTAAAGAGAAGGTTGATTGAGCTGCTTCGAGAGTATGTTGACATCTTCGCCTGGTCATACGAAGACATGCCTGGTTTAGACACGGATATAGTTATGCACAGATTACCGCTCAAACCAGAATGTCCACCTGTAAAACAGAAACCACGAAGAACTCGACCTGATATGGCTTTGAAAATCAAGGAAGAAGTCGAAAAACAGTTGAAGGCTGGTTTCTTATCTGTGTGTGAATATCCTCCTTGGATTGCAAACATCGTCCCTGTTCCTAAGAAAGACGGAAAAGTACGCATGTGTGTCGACTATCGAGATTTGAATAGGGCAAGTCCGAAGGATGATTTTCCTCTGCCTCATATTGATGTGTTAGTCGACAACACTGCTCAGTATTCGGTGTTCTCCTTCATGGATGGTTTTTCTGGCTATAATCAAATAAAGATGGCTCCTGAAGACATGACCAAGACCACTTTTACCACTCCGTGGGGTACGTATTGTTATAAGGTGATGCCTTTTGGTCTTAAGAATGCTGGTGCAACATATCAACGAGCAATGGTGACTCTCTTCCATGACATGATCCATAAAGAGATTGAGGTGTACGTCGATGATATGATTGCAAAATCCCAAACTGAGGAGGAACATTTGGTATATCTTGAGAAACTGTTTGCTCGTCTGCGAAAATTCAAGTTGAGGCTTAATCCAAACAAGTGCACTTTTGGGGTGCGATCTGGAAAGTTACTTGGATTCATTGTGAGCCAACGAGGAATTGAGGTCGACCCTGATAAAGTAAGAGCAATACAGAACATTCCAGCACCGAAGAATGAAAAAGAAGTTCGAGGGTTCCTTGGGAGATTGAATTACATAGCCAGGTTCATTTCTCATCTCACTGACACTTGTGAACCCATCTTCAAACTGCTGCGCAAAAATCAAGATATCCGTTGGGATGGTCATTGTCAAGAGGCCTTTGAAAAAATCAAGCAGTATCTCCAAGAGCCACCAATACTCATGCCTCCGGTCCCTGGGAGGCCGCTTCTTATGTACTTAACTGTGCTTGAAGGATCTATGGGGTGTGTGCTGGGCCAGCATGACGAGTCTGGTCGAAAAGAGTGCGCCATTTATTACCTGAGCAAAAAGTTTACCGATTGTGAATCCCGCTACTCACTACTCGAGAAAACTTGCTGTGCTTTGGTATGGGCTGCTCGCCGACTGAGGCAGTATATGTTGACTCACACCACTCTATTGATCTCCAAAATGGACCCGATAAAGTACATCTTTGAGAAACCGGCTCTTACAGGAAGACTAGCCCGATGGCAAATGCTTTTATCAGAATATGATATTCAGTATGTCACACAGAAAGCCATCAAAGGGAGCGTCCTTGCAGATCATCTTGCTCATCAGCCATTAGAAGAGTATCAGTCAATGAAGTTTGACTTTCCTGATGAAGATATCATGAAACTAGATGATAATGAAGGACCCGAACCAGGAGAGCGATGGACTCTCACGTTCGATGGTGCGTCAAATGCTATGGGCCATGGTATTGGGGCAGTTTTGACTTCTCCTCGTCAAACTCACATCCCTTTCACAGCCAGAATATGCTTTGATTGCACAAACAATGTCGCAGAATACGAAGCTTGCATAATGGGTCTCGAAGCAGCCATTGATATGAGAATCAAGATCCTTGAGGTTTATGGGGATTCTGCCTTGGTTATACATCAAGTGAGAGGTGATTGGGAGACACGACACCCCAATTTAGTTCCTTATAAGGACTATATCTTGGAGTTACTGCCCGCCTTCGAGGAAATCACTTTCAACCACATTCCCCGAGAGGAAAATCAATTGGCAGATGCTTTGGCTACTTTGGCGGCTATGTTCAGAGTTAGCTCCCCTAAAGAAATGCCGGACATAATGATCCTCCGTTACAAAGAGCCTGCCCATGCATTCCCTGCCCACTGTCTCACTACTGAAGATGTGTATGATGAAAAGCCATGGTATTACGACATCAAGAGGTATGTTGAGAAGCAAGAGTATCCCGAAGATGCTACGATTGGTGATAAACGAACGCTTCGAAGATTAGCATCCAAATTCTTCTTGTCAGGAGACGTCCTGTACAAAAGAAACTATGATTCAGTTTTGCTCAGATGCGTGGATAGACACGAAGCAGAATTGATCATGCGGGAAATTCATGAAGGATCTTTTGGAACTCATTCCAGTGGACATTCTATGGCCAAAAAGACCTTGCGAGCAGGATATTATTGGATGACGATTGAAAGTGATTGTTATGTGTATGTGAAGAAATGTCACAAATGTCAAGTGTATGCTGACAGGATTCATGTTCCTCCGACTCCTCTGAATGTCCTGACATCGCCTTGGCTCTTCGCTATGTGGGGCATAGACATGGTTGGACGAATTGAGCCACAAGCTTCGAATGGGCACCGATTTATTCTTGTTGCTATCGACTACTTCACCAAATGGGTTGAAGCTGCTTCTTACAAGAACGTAACCAAGCAAGTCGTTACTCGCTTCATCAAGAAAGAGATCATATGCCGATATGGGGTTCCAAACAAGATCGTCACTGATAATGGGTCCAATCTTAATAACAAGATGATGGCAGAGTTGTGTGAAGAGTTCAAGATTGAACATCACAATTCATCACCCTATCGGCCAAAGATGAATGGCGCCGTCGAAGCTGCTAACAAGAATATAAAGAAGATCGTCCAGAAGATGGTTAGAACGTATAAGGATTGGCATGAGATGTTGCCATTTGCTTTGCATGGCTATAGAACTTCGGTTCGTACTTCAACTGGGGCAACTCCCTTCTCTCTCGTCTACGGTATGGAGGCCGTACTACCTGTCGAAGTGGAAATTCCTTCGTTGAGGGTCTTGATGGACGCCAAACTCGATGAAACAGAATGGGTTCAAACGAGGCTTGATCATCTCAATCTAATTAAGGAGAAACGCTTATCTGCTATCTGCCATGGCCAGTTGTACCAAAAGAGGATTAAGAAAGCGTATGACAAGAAAATTCGGCCTCGAGAATTCCACACAGGTGACCTAGTCGTAAGGAAGATCTTGCCGATTCACACCGATCCAAGGGGCAAATGGACTCCCAACTATGAGGGACCATACATTGTGAAGAAAGCATTTTCAGGTGGTGCTTTAATCCTGACAAAGATGGATGGGGAAGACGTTCCGCTCCCAGTCAATTCAGACTCAGTCAAAAAATACTACGCATAAAAGACCCGCTAGGTCGACGTACCTAGGCAAAAATAAGGGCATCCCGGCAAACCAAAAGGGTTTGGGCAAAAATTAGGGATAAAACAAAAAAAGAATAACCCGCTAAGTTGAAAACCTGAAAAGGCGACTTAGGCAAAAAAGGGGCATCCCGCTGGGTTGAAAACCCGAGAGGGCGATCCAGGCAAAAGTTAGGGATCAAAAGCGAGAGGCTGCAGTCTGAATATCCTTCACAAAGACCACTATACGCCCTTGGCAGAACAGACGGATCAATCCAACCATTACCCTTCTGAAGCAAAGCATTGAGAGGGTCGAGGATATGGGAACTGTAGCAATATCAGTTTTAATGGAAATCCGAGCATTTCTCTTTGCCATTTTGCTCTTGGCATTTTATTTTCTTTTTCGCAACTACCTCATTTAGGAGTTGCTTCCTTGTACAGAAGCCTATTCACAGGCATTCCATTAATAAAATGATCTTTTGATGCAAAAGCTTTCTTTCTTTCTTTTTCGCATGCGAGATGTGATTTAATTCGTTATTAAACATTGCATTGAAAGCGTGGGGGCAATAATCACAAAATCAAAACGAAACATGATGTTACATAAACATAAAAGTGTTCTAAGGGGCACCATTTGCATCCAAACGTTGTTTTCTGTGCAGGTTGTAGGTTCTAGCCATCATCTTGGCTCATGATGTGTCACCAAGGTCATCATCATCCCACGTGAAAGTTCCAGAGTACAATTCATCAGTACTGGTAAGCATGAAGCACCTGAAAAGGTCCATATCCCTCTTCCATATGGCAGACGAAGAGCGGTCGCTCAAAACTCATGATTCCCCAAGCAGCATAGGATGTAAGGAAAGTCGAGCAAAATCATTTCATCCCCAGCAGGGCCATGTTCCAACCCTCGACGCAGTTACCAATAATCTTTGGTACAGTAGGGTTCCAATATCAATTCACGATGATGGCTCAAGATCACAAGCAACGGACCCCAATGAACTTACTCTTCTGTTCCACCAAGGGCCTTTATTTGGCACCCTCTGCATATAGTATTCATTGCATATAGCATTGCATCCTCGAAAGCGTAGCATATCCATCACAATGGATCATTACGCCACAAAAACTCAAACATGCATATAAAGCATGAGCCAGATAATAGGAGCTAATGTTGAATCAGAACAATGACCCATCCCCTCAAAGTTGTTACCTGTACAAACTTTGCCTGATATCTGCTATCATACTACAAACGCTTTTAAGCTGCGGTGCCAATGCGAGGTATCTTCAATCTCTGATGAGTGTCGGACACAATGTCTTCTTCTGTCCCTCGATGTCGAGTCGATGTTGAGTCATAGATCGCCACGAGATCTTATTCCTTTCCAAAGTGTGGAAAATCACACGAGATTTTCTTTCGATGTTGAGTCATAGATCGCCACGAGATCTTATTCCTTTCCAAAGTGTGGAAAATCGCACGAGATTTTCTTTCGATGTTGAGTCATAGATCGCCACGAGATCTTATTCCTTTCCAAAGTGTGGAAAATCGCACGAGATTTTCTTTCGATGTTGAGTCATAGATCGCCACGAGATCTTATTCCTTTCCAAAGTGTGGAAAATCGCACGAGATTTTCTTTCGATGTTGAGTCATAGATCGCCACGAGATCTTATTCCTTTCCAAAGTGTGGAAAATCGCACGAGATTTTCTTTCGATGTTGAGTCATAGATCGCCACGAGATCTTATTCCTTTCCAAAGTGTGGAAAATCACACGAGATTTTCTTTCGATGTTGAGTCATAAGACCGCCACGAGATCTTATTCCCTTTTCTTCTTTTAACGAGTTGATCGCCACGAGATCTTCTTTCGATGTTGAGTCATAGATCGCCACAAGATCTTATTCCTTTCAGTCCTGACGTTGAGTCGTAAATCGCACGAGGTCTTTTTCTTTCGATCATTGTTTCATACAACCATTCTCTTTGAAAATCCCGTGTCGGCACCGCTACCACGTTATAAGCTATCTCCATTCAAACCCATTATCCACTGTAAATTCTTCCACCAGAAAAAACAAAAAGGGAATTCTCTTCCCCCAGCAGATATCAAAATAAAAATAATGATAGCATTCATACTATGTTTTCAGGACAAATTTCTGGTACTGTGATATTTAATCTTCTTCCACCTTGAAGGTTCGAAAGACTAGCATCAATCTCACCTTCAGGTTTAAGACGATTAAATAGGGGCAGCTGTCATACCCCAAATTTGTCCTACCCTTTAACTTCTAACTGGCTTAGGCTTTACATTCATGTACATACATCACCTAGGTCATAATCCATACCCATGCATGCATATCATTGGTGCTATTCAAAGGCTAGCAAGAAAAAGCTCTGTTGCAAAGAATTTTTGATCAGAGAGTAAGGAGGCCGAGGTATAATCATGTGGTTCTATGTTCAAGGAAGTCCTCCTGGGTTGGGGTTTCTCTCTGTCTCAATTCAAGGCATTGATTGAAGGATACTGGCTTGCAAATCATCTGGTCTCCCAAATCAGGGTCTCTCTGACCAAAGTCAACCAGTTGACTTTCTGGTCAACATTTGATCAGGAATGGCTTCTATGTGTGGAAAAGTTCTCATACTGACTATGTGGATGTGTTTGTTTGACTGGATTTGACTAGAGGGGATTTAATCTGGAATTTCATCAATAGTCGGAAAAATCAGAACAGTTGACTTTTGGGTCAAAATCAGAAGATTTATTCAAATATTGACTTTTGATGGAAATTTAATCAAGAAAAGTCGGAGAATGGATAAAATCGGGAGTTCGGCAAAAGTTGGAGAAAATAGTAAAAAGACAATTTCCAACACTTAGAAAAATTTTGATGCTCTAAATCTTGGTGAGCAGTCCACTTCAGCACTAGATTACACGTGGCAAATGGCTTTTTTTGGAGAAATTTCCAACATCAAAGTTGTTCCTCTCATGGAGGAGAACAACTTTGTAGTTGGACACTTTTCCATTTGAAGCTCGGTTGAAGAGATATTAAGGTTCAAAGTGGGAGATTTTCATTTGAATCAAGTCATGAGGCTGGGCAGATTGCTGGGCACGCGTGAAGCAATTCACCGAACATGTGGTATGCCAAGTTTCAAGTTGATTATAGATATATACGAGTGTGCTATGAATGGAATTTTGGTATGAATCTACTCTCTTCCATGCCCCCTACACAAGGAGACAAAAACCAAGAAAATTGGATGGGTATTGAATCATTTATGGAGCCACAAAGTCATGACTTCACCAAGTCACATTTTGACCAAGACATGGGCATAAATTCTGGGCACGCGTGAAGCAATTGATCGAACATGTAGCGTGCCATTTTCAAGTCTGATTTTAAGTAAGTGTAAGCAGCTCAATGATTCAATTTGGACATCAAACTCTTCTCCTCCATGTCCTCTATCTGGTGATCTCAAGGTCATTCATTTTGGACGTACGAGGAGTGAGGCATGAGGCCTTTAAGTGTTGCCCCCACAAAGTCGTGTTCTGACCAAAAAGCAGGGGCCAACTTCTAGCTGCGCGCGCAGTGATGTTTGTGTGAATTCGAGCTAGTTTTTCTTCTACTTCCAGGCATCATTGCAAGAAGTCCTCAACACCAAGATTTCTCTCCTCTATCTCATCTTCACATTGATCCAAAGATCACTCCATTTGGTGGCTTAGGGTTAGAGATACATGGGCATACAGTTGGTATCTTGGACATGGTGGTATGGCAAGAGGCATCAAGCAAGGAATTCTGCAGCCACCATACGTGAAGAAACATGCATATATTCACTACCATTAAAACCATCCCCACACACCATCATATTGCCATTACTAACCATGCAAATACTACACACTTTGAAAGCTTGCATGAAACTTACCCCATACACATAATACTTGATGCATTGCCATAAAAGCTTGTTTTGTTGCCACATGAGAAAGTATATTGAACCATGCCACAATTGCTTAAACTTGTTCTTTAAGTCTTCAAAGTCCCACATTCAAAAATAAGAAAGTTGCTGCAAGCTATACTCCTAGGCTCCACATTCAAGAAGTCATCATCACTTCATGATCACTCACCATATAAATAAAGAGTTGCCTTCACACACTCACACACGATTTTCCTCAACACACCTCACTTTCCAAAATCCTTCATTATCTCCTCTCTCCCATTCTCATTTCACACTCTTTCTTTCCTCACTCTCCACACTCTCCCTCACTCTCTTCATTCGTTCACTCCACCACCACCTGCCACCATAACAAACTTCTCCGGCCGCCCTAACCAACCTCCGTAACAAACTCCGGCCACCTTGTTCTCAACTCAACCTTCAACAACGATTACAAGCTTCCTTCGCCATCACTGCACAACACCGAGCAGCATCATCATCTTCATTCCAAGCTCAGGATTCTCGGTTGAAGATTCACGCTGAGAAGAGCAAGCTCGCATACACGCATCGTTCTCGTCGAAAGCTAGGACTCGCATAGCTTTCTCCCTCTACTGAATCAAGAAACGCTCAAGTAAGCATCTGAAACTCGTTAGCGTCGTTAGCTGAGCATTTTAGAACCATATGCATCTGTTCATTATCTTATAGCGTATGTCAGATCTTGATTCTGAGTGTGTTTCGTTTCACGTGATATACTTGTTGTTTGAACGATTGGTTCGGATGTTTGAGTCTAATGAGATGTAAGATCCATCGTGACACCGTTAGCATAAGTTTTGATGAACATGCTAGATGTTAGGGTTTTTGATTTGCACTCAGTTCTGAGATTTAAGCAAGAATCGGTAAAAACTAATGCCAGATCCATAATCTACGCGAGAAACCGAGTGGAGCGGTGGTCTTTTCATGAATTTCTGAGCGTTTTGATCCTCGCGCCACCGCATGACCAATCGGAGAAGACAACCGGTGCATTTCCGGCGCCGGTGCCTATTTTCCTTTTCTGTTATCCTCTTGCACGCGTGGCACGCATGTACAGGCTGTTGCTTTTATTTCACTGCGTTTTGTTTTTCATTCAATGATTAGTTGTTACGTTGGGGGATGCATGATTGGTCACAGCATTTCCTTTTTGTCTTATTTGATTTAAGTGACTGGTGACCAATTGATATTCATGTGCTTAGTATTGTGTTACGTTAAGGCCATGATGTAAAAAGAAGAATGCTGAATAAATGCTGTGAAATGAATCAAGAGATGAAAATGGACTAATGCAAAATAGACTGGGCTACGGATAGCGTTTGGGCCTGGGCTTTTTGGATTGCACTCCCTCCCTGCTAGCGCACCACACATCTCGTTGAACCTGGGCCTTAACGCCCTGACTATCCACACCCTCAGTTCCAGCCCAGTTTTCTACTCATAACAGATTTTAGTTCTTTTTAAAACTATTATTGCACCCCCATGCTGTTAATACAAATAATCATTTGTTTTTTTTCTTTTATTCCTTTTGCATTAATTTTCCTTTTGCTTAAATAAAAATAAACAAAATGTTTCTCATCCAATTAGTTTTTTAGAATATCATTTTTTAATTGAATTTTAATTGTGATATTTCTTTGAATAATTGTTAGATAATCCATAATAAAAATAATCTTTCCTTGTTAATTCAAAATAGCTTCTAAACACCGATTAAATAATTGTTTGTAAATACTTTTTTGAATAATTGTTTAGTGAAATTTTGGATAATTGTTTAGTGAAATTTTGTAAATGATTGTTTTGTGAATATTTTCGTGAATGTTTTGTAAGTGTTTTTAATTACTTCAATAAATCATCTTTTTTGGTATCGTATTGAATTTCTTTAATTAGATTAGAACAACAATTAGGCTTAGAAATTAGGCTAGTCCCCCTCTTTTCATTCTTTTTCTTTTCAACTCTAAAACATTTAATAAAAATACTTGAATAAATTCCCCATAAAAAATACAAAGAAAATACTTAAAACATCAATAAAGAAGTGAAAATCTTAAAAAGGGAATGGAAGCTTGAACATCCCTTGATTTAGGGAATGTTCGAGTGCTTGGATCTCCCTTGCTTTAGGGTCCCATTCAGGCGTAAGTTCCCAACTAATAAAAAACACAAACCATAGAGTAACTCGAGTTTCCCTTGCTTTAGGGATTTCCTCGAAACACTCAAACTCTCTCTCTCTCTCTCCTTTCTTAAGGGCATTGTTATCTCCGCTCCATTGCATCCTAGGCTGCCCCTTATGCAAGAGCACGAGCGTTAACTCCGCCCAACTAAAAAACACAAAAACAAACAGAAAATCTTTAGCCGAGCTACGGTAACTCTGATTCCTGAAAAGGATACGTAGGCAGCGGGGTAGGGCCCGTGCGAGTACAATTCTTTATTTTCCCTACATTCTGCATTCATTCGCATATAGGCATAGACATAGTATGCACCCTTTAGATAGAAACAAACATAGGTGGATACCATCGAGTACGATGGGCGCGAGGGGTGCTAATACCTTCCCCTTGCGTAACCGACTCCCGTACCTTGATTCTCTGGTCGCAAGACCCTGTTCCTTCCTTTGTTAGGTTTTCTGATATTCCTTTCCCTTATGGGATAAATATATTGGTGGCAACTCTGTTCATTTTTCGCGAGCGTGCGACAACTTTAATTATAGTTGTAAGGTTCTGCCATACATTATGTTGAATATAAATAACCCTAGAATCTTTCTTTTTGCAATAGGGGTTGCACCAGAGGCTATGCAGCGGAAAATAGCCATATATCAACAGAACTTACACAATGCTTACTCCATGAACCAATTGTAAGCATGACATCCAAGGATTGACTACAACTCAACCCTGCAAAATGCTTGTTTCTGCGCCAAGCAACAGACTAGACCTAACCAAATTCTTGACCTGATAAAATCACATAGACACAGAGGTTACCTTATCAGCATCTTCACTCCTGCATGAAGGTTTTGATACGTTTCTTCTTTGTTCATAGATGCAGGTGTAGCAACCTGCCCTAAAAACTAGCTTTTAGAGTCGCCACCTATTCTACTAGGGCGAATAGGAAACCCTACGCAGTTAAGAGATTTCTGGGTAAGTTATTATATTCGGGTAAAGGGAAGGTGTTAGGCACCCTTAACCCTTTCCTAAGGTTTTGAGTTTTAGGCAAAGGTTTATGGCTAAAAGTGTTAAGGTTTATAGCTAAGGAAATGAATAGGGTGAAAAGTGAGATTTTGGGGAAGGGGACTCGCCTTGGTTACCAAGTGCCTACGTACCTCCTTATGGAGGATCAGAGTCTACGTAGTTCGGGGCAGGGTTGTACGCCTTAGATTTAGTATGAGGTTGTTCGAAGGTATTTTGAATTACCTTATCGAAGTGATGAAAATTCGTAGTTTTGCAAGGTATTTTGAATTACCTTATCGCAGTTTTGAATTTGTAAAAGAAATAGTGTTTTATGATGGCGTACAACCCTGATTTAATTTGTTCTATTAATCGCAATGATCAATAGGTTTGATCACCATAATTAACAGATTTTTAAAATATTGCTAACAATTCTAATCGATAGATTCGATTATCACTAATAGCAAATAAATGTATTTTAAAAATTGATTATTAATTTATCGTTACCCCTCATAATCGATAGATTCGATTAAAAATAGTAACGAATTGATGAAGAAATGCTAATCATCGTAACCAATAAGATGGTTAAAACCTTTTAGCAAAATAAAACCTTATTTGGATTTAATTAATTAAATAATTGATTATTAACCATCGCGACCGATTAATTCGGTCGAAACGAATAATAAATAAAATCCTAATACTTTGGCCAAATGGCCAGTGGGATTGGGCAAACCCTAATACCTTGATAAACACTCCTAGGGTTTTTGTGTTCTTTACCATTAAAGTTGACTAAATTAATTAAATCAAATAATCGAAGTAATCGGGAAAATAACTCTAACTAATTATAGCCCTTATCCTAATTTTATTTTACTATTAACTCAATTTTAAAATTAAATTAGATGCATATAAAATAATTAAGAGTAATTATATAGTTATATAAATAATATAAAAATAATTAAAGAAAAGTAAAACCTGGGCGTGTTATCCTGTGTGGTGGCTATTGAGTGTCCATGGTGGAGTTTCAACTTCTTGAACGTTGGATCTTATGCTAGCTTGATCTGATGGTGGTGGACTCAAGGGCATACGGTGGGGCGCATAGAGTCATGCACACTGGATCTGAAAGCCAGGTTTGCTAAAAATATAAAGTGTCTCGCCTGGTGTTATACCCCAAAATTTGCCCGCATCTTTTTTCAAGAAAACTTCAATATAAAAATTAGGAGTTTCATATAATCATGGATTTTTATTTCATAAATATCCTGACATATGAAATACTTAGTTTTTAGAATTTCTTATACGGTATTTTGGCTCGCTGTTGAATTTATTCTTACGCAAACGCCAACTACTGTTTATTACTTCACACACGCTATTTATTTGATATTTATTTACAGATAAATAGTACTGACGCAATTGGTACAGAGTTAAATCTTTTGCAGGCGCAGAGTCCGGGATTCAGACTGTACTGGTAACAAGTAAATTATTACTAATTTTTTTGTTTCCCACTAACTTTTGTACTATATTCCATTATTTTCAGAATCTCTTTTCAAATCTCTTTTTCAAAAATCAAATCTTAACTTTATTCTACACATCTCTCTTTTTCCAACACTATCATACACTTTCTTTCAAATCTTACTTCCACTCAAATCTTCCTTTTGTACGGAATCACTTCATTCCCCAACGTCTCTATCCTTCTTTTCATTCTATAAATACCTCTCATTTTTTTCATAAAATCTCACATCAAATTCTAACTCATCTCTCAAATTTCTACTTCATATTCATTCTCTCTTCCTCCCCGGCAAAATGGCAAAGCGGATGGAAACATGTTTTCTTATGGTCATCACCATTGCTACGGTGATCATGTCCTTCTTCTGTCTGCATAGTCTTGAAAAATGTGGACCTGCGATGGTTACACTCCCGATCATCTATTTTCTGTTGGTCATAGCATGGGTTATTAATCGTCATTCTTAAAGTTTGTCGTATCTATTATTTTCTTAAATGTACCGTTTACTCGTCGTACCGTTCATTATAGTATGTAATGTTTGTACTGTCAGTATTAAATGTTGTATTATTTGTCATACTGTTGCTTAATTATTCAGATAATATTTTGTGTGTTTTCTGCCAGTTAAATATTTATTTTTCTGTGCATTAAATGATTTTTAGGGTTATCGGTAATTTTGCTCGCGTACAGTAAATATTAGTTATTTATTATGTCTGTGTTCTTTAACATGTAAATAAACTTTCATCTTTCACATAAAACAAAAAACAACAAAAAGAAAATTAACTTCGACTGTTGATTTTTCACTCTAACTGCTTCATTAATGCCTGAACAGTCAGTTGACAGTCAAACCACTGACAGTGCAATTCTCCGTGTTTTGTACCATCAATCAAATCAAACTTTTACAATTCAAAATTCCAAGATTTTTGTTCTAGAAGTCTTCTGAATATCACATGATTAGCAGAGACTCAGCACTGCACAAAAATCAGGTACGCTTAACTGTCTCCTACACAAACAGTCCCTAATTAGGGTTTATTGTTTTTTTAAGGAGAAACAAGTTTTTGAGACCTCAAATGGATTTCATGGACCTCCATATATCTCAAAGTACCACCATACAAATTTTCAAACTTCAATTCACTCAGACGCACAGTCAGCAGCTCAAACAGTCAACAGACGACCCGTTTGACCAAAAAAGTCAACAGACAGTCAAAAATGAATTTTTTTGTCAACATCCATATTTTGTCAAAGGATTCATCATTTGATCATTGGATGATCATAATTCATCAAGGAAAGATCAAAAATCAACAAAACCCTAATATTCAAAATTAGGGTTTTCTACTAAAAAGTCAACTGAACTTTGACTGGTCATAACTCTCTCATCCTTCATCCAAAAAACTCAAACCAAAGCTTATTTTTAAGGAAATTCAATTATCTTTCAAATTCAATTGGTCCCATGGCCATTTGATTCACCATTTGAAAAATATGAATCAAGACATTACAGGTCATTTTCAAAGTCAACAAAAAGACACTTTTTTCAAAAGGACACACAAGGAGCATCAAAAATCATTTTGACATGAGACCAAAGACATTGGTTATAGGACTATTTGAGGTTTCCAAAAAGTGCAAGATCTCCTTCATATGACAAAAATTGAGGGATTTACACCTTGTTGAAATTGGCTAAATTTTGGGAAAATGCATGAAACCAACATTGATCAAAAATGTATTTTTTCCAAATGGGGCCAAGTTTTCATAGTTCAAACATGTCTAACATGATATAATGGGCCTCCCAAGACCAAGACAAAGCCCACATCATTTTTATTCATTTTTGGTTTAATTTTATCCCATTTAAGATTAAATTGAAAATGGAAAATGGAAGGATAATGCATAACTTAATTTCTAAGCATGACTCATCAAGGAATCAATCAAAAACTCTGCCCCAAGCCAAGTACAGCAGAAGGAGAGTGGAAAGTCAAGCCATGGTAGCTTAAATGCAAAGCCACATGTGTTGAAAAAGTCAAGAATTCAACAAAAGCACTTAATGCTTTCTAGCTTAGTTCTTAAGCACTTCAATGCTTATATAAGAGCTATAACACTTCAGTAGAAAAGGAAGGAAAGTTCAGAACCTAAGCATAGCTTGTAACATACTTGTATCAATTTGTTTTTTTTAAGGAAATTTAAAATTCGAATTTTACATTCTAGCTTGTTTCAATTCAAACCAAACACTTAAACACAATCCTCAAGTATCATTGAACATAACCAGATCAGTTGCAAGCCTTGGAACATCCAGATACGACCACAAGACCTCACGGTTTGCTCGAAATAAAACTCACCAAAATCTCATAATACATGCATATTTAACAAGATGTAGACTCATATTTAAGTTTAGTTTGAGGTCCTAATCATTTCTGGAAACTTAATTGAAGTTTGAACACCTATACGAGGAACCACCATTTTAGGGTTCTTACTTTCAAATTTAGGGCTTTACAATTCATGAAAAATTACAAGCTCTAAATAGTACCATTAAACTCGCGTGAACAAGACGAACTAAATGATGGCATCGCGCCAAATTTATATTGTTGTTTGCTTGTATTCGCTATTTCCAACAGGTGTAAAAGGTTAGAGTTTTTACACCACCTGCAAATGAAAGGTGTAAAAGCCCCATCCTGAGGAAGAAGATGATGCGTGGCGTCCTCTGATTGGCTGGAGGGCGCGCGCGTGTTTTTAAACTAACCTTGGATTCAGTGTTTTGCAGGTACGTCACGTGGTATGGTCCCTCATGCTGGTGACCATCAGATCCGTCCACTCATCAATCTAACGCATCAGAATGAATCCCCATACCATGGACTTTATTTAATTACCACGTCTGATTATCATCTTTATATTTTCTATTTTATTTTTATTTTCTTCATAAAATTAATTAAAAATAGTTTTAAATATCCAAAAAATACACAAAAAATATTTTTAGGCTTCTAAAATAATATTTTATTTTCTGATATAAAAATATTTTATTTTTCTTCATAATCTAAATATTTTGTATAATTAATTAGATAATATGCATATATTTACCTTTTAATTATTTTAACCAATCAAAAAATCATAAAAAATTTGTTCTTTATATTAAATATTTTTTATATATTATAAACTAATTTTGTACATATTTAGGATAATTTTCTCTTTAATTTTAATTATTTGTATAATTATTTGTATAATTATGTATTAATTAAGTTAATGATTTCAAAATCAATTTCAAAAAATTCCAAAAAATTTAGTTTTGTTTTAAAATTAATTAAACAAGCATTTTGAACATATTTTAAACTTAATTTTTAGGTTTAAATTTTATTTCCATCTTTTCCTCATTTTAATTAAATTAATCATGCATTAATTCTAATTAAAATCAATCATCAAAAAAATCCAAAAATACTTCTTTTATTTTCTTGCAATTTAAATTCCTAGATAAATGTATAGGTTGTCAAATCCATGTAAATAGCGTAGTTTACATTTCCTGCACAATCGATGTAATAGCGTAGATTTACTTTCCGCATTTTACATTTCCGCATTTTAAATTCCAGCACATATAAACTGCGTGTATGTCAAAGATAAAATTGAACCTTTAGATCACTAAACTTCAAAGATAAAATATCTGAATCTAAACACAGTCACACTTGCACCTCTTAAGGTAATCCCTTTTCTCATTCTTTTCAAAATCAATCAAAATCAAATTCTACTGTTTCGAGTACAAAATCGAACTTTTGTTTATATCCGGTGAAAGGATAGATTTTTAAAGGAAATAGGATAAAGACCTTATAACTCAGGGTAGACCTCCTAATTTGCTTGCTCAAATCAAAACAAACAAATCTCTCATATATCATTGTTTTTCAAAACAAAACTTTCAAAAAAGACAATACTTTGTATATATCTAAACAAGGATCATTACGAAGTTAACGTTCTTTTTTTCAAAACATCTTTTGAAAGATAAAAACACTTTGTATACATCCGCACAAGGATCATTATAAAGTCAATTTACAAAGGTATTTGAAACCACATACGAGCATTTCAAGGCAATAGAAAAGTAATTGAAAACAAGTGAGCTAAGCAAATTAAAGAGCCCATGGATAACCATGGATACAAAGGGTGCTAACACCTTCCCTTTGTATAACCTACCCCCTTACCTAGAATTTCTTAAAGGTCTTTTTTCTGTTTCTTTTATAAACCTTTCCTTAATTGGATAAAATAAAAGGTCGTTGGCGACTCTCTGATTTTCAAAAAATGCAAAAGCAGAAACAAAAAAGAGTCAGTTCGCGTATCTCTCCACGAGAGGTATGGCAAAAAACCGAGAGGGCGCGACAGAACTGGCGACTCTGCTGGGTATTTACTTTCTAAAAACAAAATGTTTTCAAAAGGGGTTACCTTTAGATAATAGATCATTCCGATGTTTTCAATTGTTTGACTTGATTGCTCTATTTTTCAAAGGATGTTTGGGTATTTTGCTTGTGTGAAAGATTCTAACCCGAATCTCGAGATACCTTAAGTATGTGACAATAGACCAAGGAAACTGTACGGCATGTACCGATACGGTTGATCTGGTAGTCACCGTTAGTGCGATACTTTGGTTTATACTGATGTCCCTTGAAAACGATCAAGGAGTATATTAGGCTTCCGAAATGTCATTAAACACTAATTTGTCTTAGAACCTTTTAGTTGAACTTGACTTGTGGCCTATTAAGTTGCTAGCTTTGAAGTTGATCAAAGTTAGTTATCCTCGAGGAATATTTTGATCGGCCGTCCGAGCGCCGTATTGAGATGTTACCTCCAAGAATCATAGAACCCGAATACTATTCTAGGACAGGTTTTAACCAACTCAACTTCAGTGGGGAGGGTATCACCTATGGACTTCATGCAAGCCTTTAAACTTAAGGCTATTGTTTGATTTGTTTTTGTGTGCCACATGTTTGACATCATAACATCATGAGCATCATAAGCATATCATTTTTTCACTAATCATTTCAAGGATCAAAGAGTTTACCTTTGTTATTGCAGGTAATGGCTCCCGCCACCAGAGATTACATCCGAATCAACATCTCAACGGTGCCATCTGAACTGAAAAACTTAGTATCAGAATTCCCCAGGAATGTTCAATTCACTGAAAAGCACGGTCACCTACTCCATTTGGTTACCTCAAAATTTGAAGAAGACATGATACGGGTCCTGGTACAGTTCTTTGATCCCGAACATCATTGCTTTACCTTTCCTGATTACCAGTTGGTACCCACCTTGGAAGAGTTTTCTGAACTAATTGGATTACCTGTTCGAAATCAATTACCTTTCACTGGTTTAGAAAGGATTCCAAAACCTAAAACCATTGCTGCTGCTTTACATTTGCGAAAGTCAGAAATCGAGTCCAATTGGGAAACAAAGAGTGGAGTTAAGGGTTTGCTTGCTAAATTCTTAATGGAAAAGGCTCGATTACTACTAGAAAACAAAAGTTACCCAGCTTTTGAGGAGGTTGTGGCTCTTTTGATTTATGGGTTGGTTTTATTCCCTAATCCCGACCAATTCATAAGTGTGCACATCATCAACCTTTTCCTAACCCGTAACCCGGTACCAACATTGCTAGGAGACATTCTACATTCTCTACACACTCGTACCATGAAGAAACGAGGAACTCTCATGTACTGTATACCACTACTGGCTAGGTGGTTTACATTTCATCTTCCCCGATCAGTGTTGAGAAATGAACAAAGAATGCAATGGTCTCGCAGGATTATGTCTTTGTCTCACTCAGATATCCGGTGGAACAACTTCTTTCGGAGAGACCTTACTATCATTGATCATTATGGAGAGTACCCTAATGTGCCACTACTTGGCATCAAGGGAGGCATCACTTACAACCCCTCTTTAGCTTTACGCCAATTCGGATATGCAAGGGGAAACGGTCCTCATGACATGATTATCCGTGGCATTATGTTTGATTACGAGGATGATTCCCACAGACATCGACGAAGGTTCATACATGCGTGGGGCAGTGTCTATAGAATAGAAAGCAAAACTTTGGGACAATGGAATTCTATTCCTATGGAACCTTACCTCAGATGGGTTCGGGCTCATGCTCAGAAACTCATCATGCCATATCCCGCTATTCTACCTGTGACTATTGAGCCAGATATCGAAGGAGACGAACCTCAAGTTATTCTACATCCGGATATGCCAACTGACCTGGAAGAGTTGCAGAAATCTTGGGTTCAACTAAAAGAGGAAAGAGATACCTTCAAAGCACACTGTCAAGACTATGAGAGAAGATTATTGGAGCTCACCGGACAACTCCAAGAAGAACAGCAGATCAACACATTCCTGGGTGCAAAGAGAAAGCGTCCATGGGAGACCTGAGGGATCCTTCATTTTCTTTATTTTTTGTTTTTCTTTTGTTTTAACAAATCTAAACTCTAAGATCCTTGAAAACATTGCATATACATTTCATTCATTGCATATACATTTCATTCATTGCATATACATTTCATTCATATACATTGCATAACAGGTTCACATGACGGATTTCTCATCTCCTCGCTGTTTATTTCAGTCAGAGGAGATGGAATCTGAAACAAGCATCAAGAATCTCGAAGCACAGAACGCCCAAGTTCAAGTGGCAATTCTGGAACAGGCAAAGGGGTAACAAGAACTGAAAGCCCTGATGATCAAAAAGAAAAAGAAGCCCAAAGGACCTGTAGGCTTGAGTCACCTAAAAAGGAAGATCAAAATCCCAGTCAAAAAGTCCAAAAAACCACCGATCCTTGAAATAGTCGGTGATGGTGAACAAGGAGACAATCATAGCAACCAGGGTTCTGCCAAACCCTCTCTCTCTTCTAATGAAGAAGATTATCATTCTGGAGACGAACAGGATGATGACAAATACCAGCAGTTGGAGGAACGCATGAAAGCTATGGAGATACAAAAAATACCTGGCTTAGATTTCAATGATCTGGGACTCGTCTCAGATGTTGTTATCCCTCCAAAGTTCAAAGTTCCTGTCTTTGCAAAATATGATGGAGTTTCTTGCCCAAAACTACATCTGAGGTCCTATGTAAGGAAGATACAACCTCATACAGCAGATAACAAATTGTGGATTCACTTCTTCCAAGAAAGCCTGTCGGGTACACAACTCGAGTGGTACTACCAGCTGGAAAGTACCAAAGTTCATACCTGGGAAGATTTAGCTGCTGCTTTTTACAAACAGTATCAATACAATGCTGATCTTGCACCAACCCGTACTCAACTAAGGGGCATGTCCATGACACCGAAAGAAAGTTTCAAAGGATATGCACAAAAGTGGAGAGATATGGCTGGAAGGGTTCAACCACCCTTATCTGATCGCGAGCTGGTCGACATGTTCATGGGCACTTTAACTGGCCCTTTCTATAGTCATTTGCTGGGAAGCTCATCATCAGGTTTCACTGACCTAATATTGACTGGAGAACGTGTCGAAAGTGGCATTCAAAATGGAAAAATTCAAATAGGCTCTTCCTCTGGCACTACAAAAAGGCCCATCAGTGGGAGGAATGAGGTCAATACAATGCAAATTCAGAAAGGTCGCAAGAATGAGCATCACCAATCTGTAGGGGCAGTTCTGATCTCCGCATCTGCACCTCAAAAAGATCAACAGCCAAAATATACGCGTCGACCAGATGCGCCAAGAAGAAATTTCACCAGAATCAATATGCCGATCTCTCAGGCATTGCAGCATTTGCTAAAAGCAGATCTGGTCACATTAAAAGATCCTCCAAAGAATGTCAACACTTCCTCTCCGAGTTATCGCCCCGATGCAACATGTGCGTATCACTCCAACTGTCCAGGACATGACGCAAATCACTGTTGGGCCCTGAAAAATAAAATACAAGACATGATAGATGATGGGGAAATTGAGTTCGATCCTCCAGAAACTCCAAATGTCATCACGGCACCTATGCCGAAGCACGACAAAACTGTTAACGCTATCCTAGACACTGTTTACATCTATGATGTGAGGGAATTGTCAACTCCGCTCCTTGAAGTCAAAGGAAAGCTAATCCGAGCTGGTTACTTCCTAGGTTGTGACCCTGATTGCTTTTATTGCACATGCCTGCCCAACGGTTGTGAAAATCTGAGAATGGGAATTCAAAAATGGATGGATCGCCGTATCATTATGTTTGAGAGGCTCCCTTTTATGGACGTTTTATGTGAAGTCTTTGCAAACGGGATGAGAATAGAGGATGTCTCAGTGGTTTCCAACTTACCATTCAAAATCTCTGCCAAGGCTCCTTTCAAAATTTCTGCTACACTCAAAGTGGCATCAGTAATCATTGCTAGTCCAACTCCATTTCCATACTCCTCAAACAAATCTGTCCCGTGGGGTTACGACACTGATGTTTATGTCCATGGAGTTAAACAGGATACCTCGACTGAAGAGGCCACGAAGTTAACTGCTCCAACTGTGGATAATATTGTGGGTACCAGCAAGATTACGAGAAGTGGAAGGATCTTTTCACCAGAAATTTCTCCAAATGTTGCTACTGGTCTAGTCCAGGTCCCAATTCCTAATCAAGATATCAACGCTCGAGGCAAAGAGCCACAAGTTGAACCAGTTCAAATACCGGTGGAGGTCACTGTTGAAGATCCATCGAAGCAAGAAATAGAGGAAATATTGAAAATCATCTACAAGAGTGATTACAATATTGTCGAACAACTGGGGCACACTGCTTCAAAAATCTCAATGCTGTCTCTGCTAAAGTATTCAGAAGCTCATGCCAAAGCACTGATGAAGTTCCTGAAAGCTGCCCATGTGCCTCAAGAGATTTCAGTCGATCAATTTGAAAATTGTGTTGCCAATCTAACAGTGAATAATGGCCTCGGTTTCTCTGATGTTGATCTAACCCCTGCTGGAAAGAATCACAATAAAGCCCTACATATCTCCATTGAATGTAATGGCACCACTCTATCACATGTGCTGGTAGATAACGGTTCTTCTTTGAACGTATTACCAAAAATAGTACTAGAAAAGCTTGACTTCGAAGGAATTGTGTTACAACCAAGCGATGTTGTGGTAAGAGCCTTTGATGGGTCAACAAGAACAGTGTACGGAAAGGTGAATCTCCCAATCAGAGTGGGCTCTCATATTTTTGATTCTACCTTTTACGTAATGGAAATTCACCCAGCATATTCCTGTTTACTTGGACGCCCTTGGATACATGGGGCAAATGCTGTAACTTCTACCCTGCATCAGAAGTTGAAATATCCAGTAAAAGTAAAGATTGTCACAGTTTATGGCGAGGAGGAATATGTGGTTAGTCACCTAAGCAATTCCAAATATGTTGAGTTGGATGACGAATTCATCGAAACTCCCTGCCAATCTTTTGAGGTGGTCTCTCCAGATGTCTCTACTACCAAGCATATTTCTGCTACTCCAACTACAACTATGGCTTCTCTCAAAGATGCCAAAGCTGTAATCGAAAAAGGTGATTGCACAGTATGGGGACAGCTCCTCGATATACCTTACAAGTCCGACAAGCTAGGCCTGGGCTATGATAGTGGAAATCAAAAGAATGATCAAAGTCCTTGTTCTAAAGGACTAATGTCACATTTCATCAGCCAAGGAGTGAATGCTATTGAAGACGATGGAGTGTTCTTGAACCATATCATTTAGCCATATCCAGATGAAATTCCACCCCTTCCCATGGGAATGTGGGATACTTTGGGAGAACCAAGCGGCGGGTATAATTATCAATATACCGCACCTCAGAATTCTTTTATTGCTATGGAAGATATTACCCCGACTGGATGGGGTGATCAATTTGAAAATGACAAAAGTCTCACAAGTCCCAGCACTCAGCAATATCAAACTCCACATAAAGAAGTATGGGATACGCTAGGAGAGCCAAGTGGCAAATATGACTTTATGGTGAAATATTCCGCTCCTCCGAGCTCACAAATCGCCATGGAAGACATTGTCCCAACTGGATGGGATGAACATTACGACGACAATTTCACTCTCGAAAACACCAGGGAAACACCAAATAACGAGGGTTACTTTCTGTCAGAATACACCCCTCACCAGGATACACAAGTCTCTATCCAAAACATCATCCCGACTGGATGGGACGGCCTTATCGAGCATCTCGCTCAGCCAACAGAGATATCTCAGCCTGGGCTCTCGTATCCAGCAGAGTATATCACTTATCCCGAAAGATCACCGGCTCATTTCCCCACTAAGGAAATCAATGATGTGGGAGATGAAGAAGACAACTGCAACTGGAACAGCTGGATACTCCCTGCTCACAATAATGGATTGAACAACTGGAAAACTGAGGATGTGACCTCCTTTGATCAGGAGTAAATGCAATTTCTTGTTTACGTTGTTCATATTGTGCAAAGATAAAAATGGTTCCTGTACTATTGAACCATGAGCTTGAAAGCCGTGTGCCTTGCCCGAAGCACACTGGTCCTTTTATAAGGGTTTATCATATCATGAGCATGTGCATTCAATAAAATCATGGGACGTTTGCATATTCAAATTTTGTGATCCTTTTTCTTTCTTTTCTTTTCAAATAGCTATGTTTTCTTACACACACTCACATAAATGAATGCAGATTCACATTCACTTTGTATCCAGTCAATAACGATTCTGCTATTGCCCGTCATGACTTTGAAAATCCGATCTACCAAACTGAGGACGAAAGTGAGGAAGATTGTGAGGTACCAAGAGAGCTTGCAAGGCTGCTAGAACAAGAAGAAAAGACTATACAGCCGCATGAAGAACCAATTGACGTCATCAACTTGGGCAGCGACGAAGAAAAGAAAGAAGTCAAGATAGGGGCTGATCTAGAAAAAAGTGTCAAGCAAAGACTGATTCAAATGTTGCAAGACTACGTCGATATATTCGCCTGGTCCTACGAAGATATGCCTGGCCTTGACACGGATATTGTGGTTCATCGCCTGCCAATCAAAGAAGGTAGCACTCCAATCAAGCAGAAATTGCGGAGGAGTAGGCCCGATATGTCAAAAAAGATCAAATACGAGGTTGAAAAGCAATTCAATGCCGGCTTTCTGAAAGTTGTGAGTTATCCTCCTTGGATAGCTAACATCGTGCCCGTACCTAAAAAAGACAGGAAAGTCAGAATGTGTGTAGACTACAGAGATCTGAACCGGGCAAGCCCCAAAGATGATTTCCCTTTACCTCACATCGATGTACTGGTTGATAATACCGCACAAATGCAAGGTATTCTCCTTTATGGATGGATTCTCAGGGTACAATCAAATCAAGATGGCACCCGAAGACATGGAAAAAACAACCTTCACAACACCCTGGGGAACCTTTTGTTACAAAGTAATGCCCTTTGGTTTAAAGAACGCGGGAGCAACCTATCAACGTGCAATGGTAGCTCTGTTCCATGATATGATTCATCAGGAGATAGAGGTGTATGTCGATGATATGATTGCAAAGTCCAACACCGAAGAAGAACATCTGGGTCATCTACACAAGCTGTTTGACAGACTCAAGAAATACAGGTTGCGACTGAATCCAAATAAGTGTACCTTTGGAGTAAGATCCGGCAAACTCTTAGATTTCATCGTCAGTAGCAAAGGTATTGAGGTTGATCCTGTCAAGGTCAAAGCCATTCAAGAAATGCCTATACCCCATACCGAGAAACAAGTCAGAGGATTCTTGGGACGTCTGAATTACATCGCCCGATTTATTGCCCACATGACTACTACTTGTGTGCCGATCTTCAAACTGTTGAAGAAAGATCAAGTGGAAAGGTGGAATGACAAATGCCAGTTAGCCTTTGACAAAATCAAAGAGTATCTCCAAAAACCGCCAATCTTGTTACCACCTGTGGAAGGAAGACCTCTGATAATGTACCTAACTGTGTTAGAAGATTCAATGGGGTGTGTACTGGGGCAACATGACGAGTCTGGCCGAAAGGAGCATGCAATCTACTATCTTAGCAAAAAGTTTACCGATTGTGAAACAAGATACTCACTACTCGAAAAAACTTGCTGTGCCTTAGCATGGGCGGCTCGCCGACTAAGACAGTATATGCTAAATCACACCACTTTCCTAATCTCCAAAATGGATCCTATCAAGTACGTGTTCGAAAAACCTGCTCTCTCTAGAAGAATAGCAAGATGGCAAATGATCTTAACAGAATATGACATTCAATACACTTCACAAAAAGCAATCAAAGGAAGTGTGGTAGCTGATCATCTGGCTCATCAAGCAGTGGATGATTATCAAGCATTAAACATTGACTTCCCAGACGAAGACATTATGCTAGTCAATGACTACAAACAACCAGGACCGGAAGAAGGACCCGAGCCAGGATCCCGATGGACTATGGTTTTTGACGGAGCTTCTAACGCACTTGGCAATGGCATCGGAGCTGTGATCATTTCTCCTGCAGGAGGTTATGCACCATTCACTGCCAGATTATGCTTCAACTGCACTAACAATATAGCCGAGTACGAAGCATGTATTCTAGGTCTCAAAGCTGCAATCGATTTAAGAATCAAGTTCCTGGAGGTCTACGGAGACTCGGCCTTGGTAATTTACCAAGTCAAAGAGGGATGGGACACGAAGCACCCGAATCTAATTCCTTACAAAGAATATGTGCTGAGTTTGATTCCTTATTTCGAAGAAATCACTTTTGAACACATCCCACGCGAGGAAAATCAACTAGCTGATGCCTTAGCTACCATGTCTTCCATGTTTAAAGTCAGGTGGGACAATGAGGCGCCGATGATCACCATTTACAGACAAGATGAACCATCCTATTGCAATGAGATCGATGCCAAAGGAACGGAAGAAAAACCATGGTTCCATGAAGTAAAAAGATATCTCGAAGCTCAGGAGTACCCTGAAGGGGCATCCATTAACGACAGAAAGTTTCTAAGAAGGTTTGCTGCCAAATTCTTTCTAAGTAATGGGACCCTATACAAACGCAACCATGACTCGACTTTACTTCGTTGTGTAAACAAGAAGGAAGCAGAACAGATTATGGAAGACATACACGATGGTGCCTTCGGTACTCACTCAAGTGGACATACAATGGATAAAAAGATCCTCAGAGCAGGTTATTACTGGTCTACCATGGAGACAGACTGCCATCATCACTCTAGAACCTGTCACAAATGCCAGATATATGCCGACAAAGTGCATGTACCTCCAGTCCCGCTAAATGTCCTAACAGCTCCTTGGCCTGTTGCAATGTGGGGTATTGATATGATTGGAGAAATCAAGCCTACTGCCTCCAACGGACATCGCTTTATCCTGGTCGCTATCGACTACTTCACAAAATGGGTAGAAACAGCTTCTTTTGCTTCTGTCACCAAAAATGTTGTGGCCCGATTTATCAAGCACAATCTCATTTGTCGGTATGGCATCCCTGAACGGATCATCATAGACAATGGCACAAATCTAAACAACAGAATGATTACTGAACTTTGCACACAGTTCAAGATCAAACATCACAATTCTTCTCCATATCGACCAAAGATGAATGACGCAGTGGAAGCTGCCAATGAAAACATCAAGAAAATCATACAAAAGATGACAGTAACCTACAAAGACTGGCATGAGATGTTACCTTTTGCTGTTCATGGTTATCGCACATTTGCGCGTACTTCAACAGGGGCAACTCCATTCTCCTTAGTCTATGGTACGGAGGCAGTTCTTCCAATTGAAATTCAGATTCCTTCCCTAAGGATTATGAAAGAAGCCGATCTAGACGAAGACGATTGGATTCAGACCCGGTTGGACCAGATTAACTTGATTGATGAGAAGAGGCTCGCAACTATTTGTCATGGTCAGTTGTACCAAAAGCGTATGATCAAAGCCTTCAACAAGAAAGTCAAAAGTCAAGCATACCAAACTGGTGGCTTGGTTGTCAAACGCATCATCTTACCACAAGGTGATCCCAGGGGCAAGTGGACTCCCACTTATGAGGGACCATTCGTAATCAAGAAAATATTCTCCGGCGGTGCCATGTTGCTTACCACCATGGATGGCGAGGATTTCCCACACCCTGTAAATGCGGACATAGTCAAAAAATACTTCGCTTGAAAAGAAAAGCTCGCTAAGTTGAAAACCTGAAAGGGCAACTTAGGCAAAAAATGAGCATCTCGGTGGATCGAAAACCCAAAAGGGCGATCCAGGCAAAAATTAGAGACTAATAAAATACTATCCCGGTAGGCTGAAAACCTGAAAGGGCGGCCTAGGCAAAAGTTAGGGAATAAAGCGTACAACTATGTTCTGTATAGCTGCCTATTCACCTTCAAGACTCAACACATCAAAGACACCGATCAGTCCAATTACTTTCTTCCAACAAGTGAGGGATGAGATGCTCGAAGACAGATTGGCAATAGCAAAATTGAAACTTGACTGGGTTGTTTTCACGTAGCTATTTTCTTTATAAACTCTTTTCAAAACTTTATGACAATTTCCTACTACTAGGATTTTTGTTTCCTTGTACTAATCAGCCTATCATGGCTCTTTTTCAAAAAATCAATGCAGCTTAGGCTCAAAATCAACATTTTCACTTTTTTCTGTTTTGAATACGTAAACGTCCCAATGATAATTTTGAATGAACATGTGCATTTGAATATGATTGATGTTTACCAGGAAAAACAGGAATAGCATTCAAGTAATGTCCCAATCATTTGGACATCATCCCGAAACCAGTATCAGAAGAAAAATCTCCAACAGAGATGCATTTCTCAGCAAATTCCTCAATAAGATTTTTCTCTCCAACAAAGTGATTCGAGAAATCTTATTCCCCAGCAGGGCTGTTCCAGATTGCTATCCCCAGAAGGCAGACGGATGTCTTCAACAAAGATGTTCTCAATCACATACAATGTTCCCCTTGAACTCTATTCAAATAAGCAGTCCTCTCAGATATAATCAAGCCAAGGATTCGTTCTGAAGAGATCTCTCCTTTCAAATTACTTATCAACTCAAAAAACAAGCAACGTAGATCTAAAGCTGATACCTCAGACGGTTCCAGAACGATCTACCATCGAAGATCTAAAGCTGATACCTCAGACGGTTCCAGAACGATCTACCATCGAAGATCTAAAGCTGATACCTCAGACGGTTCCAGAACGATCTACCATCGAAGATCTAAAGCTGATACCTCAGACGGTTCCAGAACGATCTACCATCGAAGATCTAAAGCTGATACCTCAGACGGTTCCACAACGATCAACTTTCAAAATCTAAAGCGGAAAAACTTTGGACAGTTCCATAACGATCATCCTCCTAGACTTAAAGCGGTAACCTTGGACGGTTCCGGAACAGTCAACGCAGAGGTTTTCAAATCCTTCATCAAGATATAATCAATGGATTCATTCTGGTGAACAAACCATCAAACACAATTGCCGGATGGCATCTGAAAGCCCATCTCAGGTAATGATTCAATCTTCCAACAACATTTCTCAGACAACGTTCAAAGACAAACTTCCAGCATCACTCCCGTTGGAGGTAAGTGCAAATTTTCAGGGCATCTAAAATATTCAATCATCTTCTACCTTCAGATTTCAAACAATCTCTTCAGGTTTAAGAATATTGAATAGGGGCAACTGTTATACCCAAAAATTTGCCCGCATCTTTTTTCAAGAAAACTTCAATCTAAAAATTAGGAGTTTCATATAATCATGGATTTTTATTTCATAAATATCCTGACATATGAAATACTTAGTTTTTAGAATTTCTTATACGGTATTTTGGCTTGCTGTTGAATTTATTCTTACGCAAACGTCAACTACTGTTTATTACTTCACACACGCTATTTATTTGATATTTATTTACAAATAAATAGTACTGACGCAATTGGTACAGAGTTAAATCTTTTGCAGACGCAGAGTCCGGGATTCAGACTGTACTGGTAACAAGTAAATTATTACTAATTTTTTTGTTTCCCACTAACTTTTGTACTATATTCCATTATTTTGAAAATCTCTTTTCAAATCTCTTTTTCAAAAATCAAATCTTAACTTTATTCTATACATCTCTCTTTTTCCAACACTATCATACACTTTCTTTCAAATCTTACTTCCACTCAAATCTTCCTTTTGTACGGAATCACTTCATTCCCCAACGTCTCTATCCTTCTTTTCATTCTATAAATACCTCTCTTTTTTTTCATAAAATCTCACATCGAATTCTAACTCATCTCTCAAATTTCTACTTCATATTCATTCTCTCTTCCTCCCCGGCAAAATGGCGAAGCGGATGGAAACATGTTTTCTTATGGTCATCACCATTGCTACGGTGATCATGTCCTTCTTCTGTCTGCATAGTCCTGAAAAATGTGGACCTGCGATGGTTACACTCCCGATCATCTATTTTCTGTTGGTCATAGCATGGGTTATTAATCGTCATTCTTAAAGTTTGCCGTATCTATTATTTTCTTAAATGTACCGTTTACTCGTCGTACCGTTCATTATAGTATGTAATGTTTGTACTGTCAGTATTAAATGTTCTATTATTTGTCATACTGTTGCTTAATTATTCAGATAATATTTTGTGTGTTTTCTGCCAGTTAAATATTTATTTTTCTGTGCATTAAATGATTTTCAGGGTTATCGGTAATTTTGCTCGCGTACAGTAAATATTAGTTATTTATTATGTCTGTGTTTTTTAACATGTAAATAAACTTTCATCTTTCACATAAAACAAAAAACAACAAAAAGAAAATTAACTTCGACTGTTGATTTTTCACTCTAACTGCTTCATTAATGCCTGAACAGTCAGTTGACAGTCAAACCACTGACAGTGCAATTCTCCGTGTTTTGTACCATCAATCAAATCAAACTTTTACAATTCAAAATTCCAAGATTTTTGTTCTAGAAGTCTTCTGAATATCACATGATTAGCAGAGACTCAGCACTGCACAAAAATCAGGTACGCTTAACTGTCTCCTACACAAACAGTCCCTAATTAGGGTTTATTGTTTTTTTCAGGAGAAACAAGTTTTTGAGACCTCAAATGGATTTTATGGACCTCCATATATCTCAAAGTACCACCATACAAATTTTCAAACTTCAATTCACTCAGACGCACAGTCAGCAGCTCAAACAGTCAACAGACGACCCGTTTGACCAAAAAAGTCAACAGACAGTCAAAAATGAAATTATTTGTCAACATCCATATTTTGTCAAAGGATTCATCATTTGATCATTGGATGATCATAATTCATCAAGGAAAGATCAAAAATCAACAAAACCCTAAGATTCAAAATTAGGGTTTTCTCCTAAAAAGTCAACTGAACTTTGACTGGTCATAACTCTCTCATCCTTCATCCAAAAAATTCAAACCAAAGCTTATTTTGAAGGAAATTCAATTATCTTTCAAATGCAATTGGTCCCATGGCCATTTGATTCACCATTTGAAAAATATGAATCAAGACATTACAGGTCATTTTCAAAGTCAACAAAAAGACACTTTTTTCAAAAGGACACACAAGGAGCATCAAAAATCATTTTGACGTGAGACCAAAGACATTGGTTAGAGGACTCTTTGAGGTTTCCAAAAAGTGCAAGATCTCCTTCATATGACAAAAATTGAGGGATTTACACCTTGTTGAAATTGGCTAAATTTTGGGAAAATGCATGAAACCAACATTGATCAAAAATGTATTTTTTCTAAATGGGGCCAAGTTTTCATAGTTCAAACATGTCTAACATGATATAATGGGCCTCCCACGACCAAGACAAAGCCCACATCATTTTTATTCATTTTTGGTTTAATTTTATCCCATTTAAGATTAAATTGAAAATGGAAAATGGAAGGATAATGCATAGCTTAATTTCTAAGTATGACTCATCAAGGAATCAATCAAAAACTCTGCCCCAAGCCAAGTACAGCAGAAGGAGAGTGGAAAGTCAAGCCATGGTAGCTTAAATGCAAAGCCACATGTGTTGAAAAAGTCAAGAATTCAACAAAAGCACTTAATGTTTTCTAGATTAGTTCTTAAGCACTTCAATGCTTATATAAGAGCTATAACACTTCAGTAGAAAAGGAAGGCAAGTTCAGAACCTAAGCATAGCTTGTAACATACTTGTATCAACTTGTTTTTTTTAAGGAAATTTAAAATTCGAATTTTACATTCTAGCTTGTTTCAATTCAAACCAAACACTTAAACACAATCCTCAAGTATCATTGAACATAACCAGATCAGTTGTAAGCCTTGGAACATCCAGATACGACCACAAGACCTCACGGTTTGCTCGAAATAAAACTCACCAAAATCTCATAATACATGCATATTTAACAAGATGTAGACTCATATTTAAGTTTAGTTTGAGGTCCTAATCATTTCTGGAAACTTAATTGAAGTTTGAACACCTATACGAGGAACCACCATTTTAGGGTTCTTACTTTCAAATTTAGGGCTTTACAATTCATGCAAAATTACAAGCTCTAAATAGTACCATTAAACTCGCGTGAACAAGACGAACTAAATGATGGCATCGCGCCAAATTTATATTGTTGTTTGCTTGTATTCGCTATTTCCAACAGGTGTAAAAGGTTAGAGTTTTTACACCACCTGCAAATGAAAGGTGTAAAAGCCCCATCCTGAGGAAGAAGATGATGCGTGGCGTCCTCTGATTGGCTGGAGGGCGCGCGCGTGTTTTTAAACTAACCTTGGATTCAGTGTTTTGCAGGTACGTCACGTGGTATGGTCCCTCATGCTGGTGACCATCAGATCCGTCCACTCATCAATCTAACGCATCAGAATGAATCCCCATACCATGGACTTTATTTAATTACCACGTCTGATTATCATCTTTATATTTTCTATTTTATTTTTATTTTCTTCATAAAATTAATTAAAAATAGTTTTAAATATCCAAAAAATACACAAAAAATATTTTTAGGCTTCTAAAATAATATTTTATTTTCTGATATAAAAATATTTTATTTTTCTTCATAATCTAAATATTTTGTATAATTAATTAGATAATATGCATATATTTACCTTTTAATTATTTTTACCAATCAAAAAATCATAAAAAATTTGTTCTTTATATTAAATATTGTTTATATATTATAAACTAATTTTGTACATATTTAGGATCATTTTCTCTTTAATTTTAATTATTTGTATAATTATGTATGAATTAACTTAATGATTTCAAAATCAATTTCAAAAAATTCCAAAAAAAATAGTTTGTTTTAAAATTAATTAAACAAGCATTTTGAACATATTTTAAACTTAATTTTTAGGTTTAAATTTTATCTCCATCTTTTCCTCATTTTAATTAAATTAATCATGCATTAATTCTAATTAAAATCAATCATAAAAAAAATCCAAAAATACTTCTTTTATTTTCTTGCAATTTAAATTCCTAGATAAATGTATAGGTTGTCAAATCCATGTAAATAGCGTAGTTTACATTTCCTGCACAATCGATGTGATAGCGTAGATTTACTTTCCGCATTTTACATTTCCGCATTTTAAATTCCAGCACATATAAACTGCGTGTATGTCAAAGATAAAATTGAACCTTTAGATCACTAAACTTCAAAGATAAAATATCTGAATCTAAACACAGTCACACTTGCACCTCTTAAGGTAATCCCTTTTCTCATTCTTTTCAAAATCAATCAAAATCAAATTCTACTGTTTCGAGTACAAAATCGAACTTTTGTTTATATCCGGTGAAAGGATAGATTTTTAAAGGAAATAGGATAAAGACCTTATAACTCAGGGTAGACCTCCTAATTTGCTTGCTCAAATCAAAACAAACAAATCTCTCATATATCATTGTTTTTCAAAACAAAACTTTCAAAAAAGACAATACTTTGTATATATCCAAACAAGGATCATTACGAAGTTAACGTTCTTTTTTTCAAAACATCTTTTGAAAGATAAAAACACTTTGTATACATCCGCACAAGGATCATTACAAAGTCAATTTACAAAGGTATTTGAAACCACATACGAGCATTTCAAGGCAATAGAAAAGTAATTGAAAACAAGTGAGCTAAGCAAATTAAAGAGCCCATGGATAACCATGGATACAAAGGGTGCTAACACCTTCCCTTTGTATAACCTACCCCCTTACCCAGAATTTCTTAAAGGTCTTTTTTCTGTTTCTTTTATAAACCTTTCCTTAATTGGATAAAATAAAAGGTCGGTGGCGACTCTCTGATTTTCAAAAAATGCAAAAGCAGAAACAAAAAAGAGTCAGTTCGCGTATCTCTCCACGAGAGGTATGGCAAAAAACCGAGGGCGCGACACCTGGGTATCGAACCCAGGATCTTTCACCTGATGCTAACCAAAACGCGTCTTCCACCACGCCGTTTCTCATTTGCTGTTAAATAAATCATCACCAAGAATAATATACAAAGCAAAAAAACTCAAATATTTCAAAGAAGCAGACGCGCGCGCGGGCCCAAGAATTTGAATTGGTCCAATAACCATTCGCCACACAGTCTTCTTCCTCAAGTGTCTGTCGTTTTAGATATAGCTATAGTGACAGTGGCGCCGCCGTAGCTACACGTTCTGCAATTATCAAAAGTGAAAGATAACAACGATAAATGAAAAGAAAGGCCATGGTTCCATCCGATATTCCCTCCTGAGTATGATGGTACCACTGTCTTCGTCCAATTCGGCCTAGAATGGGAAACCCCAATTTGAAACTCTAAAACCTAACAATGGTGAATGAGCATACCTGCGCTAAAGCTTCAAATAATTAACCCAGAAACAACATACACATTTATATGAACGCAAATATGTAATCAAAACCAGTTCATGATGCACGAATCATCGCAATCGTAACTAAAGAAAATTAAGCAAACCGTGACTTTTTAGGCGTTGATACCAGGCGTGGTAGGCTTCGATCTTGATTGGGAAACATCCACCAAACTTCCAGGAACACGTCTGAATATCTAGAAGCCTTTGAATCTCCTCCAAACCCCCAAACCGAGTTCAAAATTCCCTTGACTTTTTTGAGTTTGATATGAACGTCTTTGGGCTGCAAAACCTTGTCAAAAATCCCCCTGCACTTGTTATTCTTGTCCATATATAATAAAACGAATTAGGTTTAACAAATTTGATTAGATTGTAGTGAATCAAGGAAATTGGAAATTGATTGAAAATTATCATTGAATCTTTCTAATTTTGGTCCAATTTCAATATTCTCTTTCCAATCTCTTTAATCAAGAAATTTGATTCAATTATAGTGATATAATCTTGATATTTTCATCACATAATAGACCTAAAATCAAATCTTTGATTTTCCATTATTTATTTTAATTAAATTGAATTTAAAATGAATTTAAAATCAAGATAAATAAAATAAATAATAAAAATGGCATGGGATTGGGCTAGGAGTCTTCTAACAAGATTAGAGTCATGTTTGGATCAAAGAAATATGGGCCCATTTGGAGAATTTTCTATTTTAGTCAATATATTCTTCATGCATTTCTTCAAATATTTGCCAACTTTGACAAGGCATAACTCCTTCAATATTTATCGTATGAAGATGTTCTAGGACTTTTTAGAAAGCCCAAAGAGTCCTCTAAATTACCCTTTTGGTTTCATCTCAATTGAAGCTTCCATGATCATGTTATGGGCTTTTGAAAAAGATGACCTTTTAATGACCTTTTTGGAGGACCTGTAATGTATTGAACCATATCTCTTGAATGAAGCATTTCCAGCCTTGGCATGTGAGAGACAAAGTTGTAGAGAATCTAATTTCCTTCAGAATAGGCTTTGGTTGGGAAATTTTTGATACTCCAGGTGAAAGTTATGGCCAGTCAAATTTGAGTTTACTTTCTCCTTAAAAAACCCTAATTTGAACCTTTTGACTTTGTTCATTTCTGCGTTTTTGTTAATGAATCATGATCAACCTTTGATCAAATGATGGATATAACCTCAAATACTTGATGTTGACCAAAAGTCTTGAAGTTTGACTGTATTTTGACCATAGTTGACTTTTAGGTCAACATAGTTGATTATTGATCATCTGAACTATTGACTGATCAATCTTGTGATCCAAAGCTTAAAAATTGGCCTGGAGATGCTCTGAGACATATGAGATACCTTGAGGTCCATTTGAGGCCTTAGAGATTCAAACTCCTTTGGTAAAATGCAAACCCTAATTTTGGAGATCCTGGATTAGGAGGAGCTTTGTCTGCTAGAACCATGAGTGCTCTTGGGCAATTGAGGAACCTTTGATAGAATATAAGAGGGAAAATTTTGGGGTATGACAGCATGCTAATTAGTTCAATTCAAATTCTTCACTCCTGCATGAAGCCTTTGGATTTAGCTTTCTTTGTTCCAGCATCAACAGCTCTGGTCAGGTTAGTCCAATCCTCCACATATAGGTCCATCCTCCACTTCAAGGGACCATACAATATGAACACTTCTTGTTCAAACAATCTTCTACCTTCAGCACAACCAGAAAGTATCCCTCATGGATCTCATCCAGAAATAGACAGGATGCCTGCTCTGATACCAATTGAAATTCTGGTATGACAGACTCAGGATGTCAATCACGATGTCAAGACATCTGATCTGTTATCAGCTTAGCAAAGGCAGAATAGAAAGATCCCCAATTTTTGATTACCCCTAAGAAGAAGAAGTCCATGAGTACTGGGATCATGTTTGTTCAGTCAACATAACCAGATTGTAAACTTCATTGGTTCTGTAAATGGATCTGCAATTAAATATGAACCTGATGTTATACACGATGTTACAACATCCAAAACTGAACAGACAATACAATGCAGAAGATAAATAACACAGTGAATTTTTAACCCAGTTCGGTTTAACTACCTACTATGGGGGCTACCAAGCCAAGAAGAAGATTTCACTATTAATAGTACTATTTTATATAAACAACCTCCGGTTTACAGATAAACAACCTATGGTTTACCTAGTCACTACCCAATGAAACCTTTATCTTAGAACTCCATCTAAGACAAGAGAACCTCTGCTCACTCCCTAGTGATACCTAACTGTTACAACCCTGCAACAGCTATTTAAACAATTAACAGAAAAGACTAACTTGATCTTGCTTCACAGCTTCAATTAAGAACATAATACTCAACTCTTACCTACAGGTTTTGAGTGAGAACAATAACTTCTCTTACCTACAGGTTTTAAGAAGGACATGGCAGCCATCCCACAGCCTGGGTGGTCTACCTATACAAACCCTAATTACTACATCTTTTTGTTAGAACAAGATTTGTTATGATCAATATTCTTGTTTTGATGATAACAATGTATATGAATTTTGTATAAGACAATGTGGTACTCTAATCCTTTGCATTTTCCATTTCAGGAAATATATAAAGAGTATGCACAATTCAGCGCTAAGAAGCACTGACTCAGAAGGTTCAGGATTGCAACATCAGAACATGCTCTCGCAAGACATCAGAAGATGGTCAAGCAGAATCAGAACATGGTCTATGAAGCACTGAAGTTATTATGGTATCACGCTCAAGCTCTTCAAAGTCTGAAGACAAGAAGATGCTCTGCACCAAGCTGAATGACTCTGATTATCCAAACGTTGTATTCACAAACATGAGATCAGAAGTTAGTACTAGATGACAGGCTATTAAGTCTAATCTCTGATTGACAAAAGGAACGTTAGAAGCTACAAAAGGCAAAGTCAGTAAAAGCAGGAAAAGCATGGCTCGACGTAGTTGACAAAACAGTGAAAACATTAAATGCAAAGCTGTACTATTCACGCAATGCATTAAATGCAATTCAACGGTCATCTTCTCAAACACCTATAAATATGAAGTTCTGATCAGAAGCAAAAAAAAACTTTTGCAAAATACTGAAACGCTGCTGAATTCAAATCTCACGAACTCCATCTTCAACCTCACAAACTATTGTAATATTTAGTGAGTGTTAAGCTTAAAACTTAAGAGAAATATCACAGTTGTGATTATAGCTTTCGAAGAAGCAAATTCATACTCTTGTAAACATTTATTTTACATTGATTGTAAAAGGTTCCTAGAGTGATCAGTGAGATCAGTAAACTCTAGAAGACTTAGAAGTTTATAAGTGGTGATTTCCTAGAGTGATCATGTAATACCCCACATAATCCAAACAAGATTATATGTATTTGAAGTGCCAAGAGGGAGTTGTAGATTTAATCCCTAATTTAAGAAGTGGTTAGTTGACATGGAATGAGATTGGTTAGAAGCAAACCAAATGGCAAGATGGTAATGTTGGCTTAGTTGAGGGGCACATTGGACCTTAACCATTACTTGCATGAGGACTTAAGGCATTGTTTGGTAGTAACTTTTCCAAATCAGAATTTATGAGGGAGAGAGCTTAGAAGCATGGAAAGAAAGAAGAACTCAAGTTCATCATCTCCATTTTCGCAACTCTTGGTACAGCTCCACTAAATCAGGTATAACTCTCTGCTCGTAACTCCGAATGTAACGGTTCTGGTCTCGTTGGAAAGCTAACGAAATTCTCTTCGATTTGCACATATGGTTCGCGTTCATAGCTTCTGTTTTGAAGGAGAAAAGTGAGCTTGAAGTTGTGTCAGTTATGCTGAATGTGTGAATGGAGGGATACGGGTTTGATGAGTTTGGAGCTGGAATTTTGGTCAAGTTAGGAGCTCAATTGCAGCATGTTCATCATCCAAAGCTCCATTGATGCAAGGTGAGTCCTTAGTTAGAGACTTGGGGAAAGTTTGTGGGAAATTGCATGTTGGGGTTTTTGGTGTGAGTGATGACTCCATGAATTCATAATGATAAATGTGATTAATTGCTAATTGGTGATTTTATGTAATGCATGCTTAATTTAATGCTTAGATTGTGTTTTATGTATGTAATGTGTACATTAGATCACTATAGCATGTTGGAAATCCGTTTAGAATTGAATCATGATGATTGGAATTGATATAGGGCAATTGGACTGGTTTAGAACCCTTAAAAACGCAGAAAATTAATTCTGCTACAGGGTATTCGGTTACGGGTCTTTAGGTAACCGATTACTCTGTTAAAAATTCAATTTTGGACTGTTTTTAGTGCCAGTAATCGGTTACTGAGTTTGGGTAATCGGTTACCCTGGGCGCAGGGGGGAAAAATCAGCAAACTTCGGAAATTTGTAACTTTTGGCTCGGGTATCGGAATTGCGCAAACTTTATATCGTTGGAAAGCTAGCGATGTGTACTTTCTAATAAAATAGGTCCCCAAACCAGAATGTTTGATTTAATAATAGTGGATCCCCACTTAGTGAATCAATATGGAAACTTATGTCTTTACCAATTGATTAATAATTATTATGTCATGCATTGAATAGAATGCCTATTGCTACTATGAGTAGTATATCCATGTTTGAAAATGTTATGCCATTATGTATGATACATGGAACCTGTGGACACCGTCGTTTTGGTTAAACGAACGGAATTGATTGTATTGTGTGATTGACGCTTGTTATGCGTGTGGTATGCTAGAATCGAAGTGGGCCACTACTAGGTGGTAAGGCACCATTGTATATGGACTAGTTTCCAATTACCATTGCGATGTGCTCGTGAGAGTCTATGAGGCGTGTCTCACTTGCAGTTAACACATTGGCGTTCTTGGTATGATTAACACACCCGAACTACCGTTGCAGTGTGCTCGTGAGTTTTCGTACGGGGTTTTACTCACTTGCCGTTAACACACTTGCGTGCTCGGTATGGTGGCGTTATACGGCTAAGTAAGCCTACGCATAACAGGTAAACCATCTCTAGTGATGCCAAGTAGGCTATATCCTTAGGTTCCTACCCGGATGGGCTCATGCGTCGAGACGGCGTGTTGCACTTGTCGTTAACACCACGTGCGTACAGATGGTTAATGGGACGGTGTCGCCTCTTAGGCAAGGTCATCTCGCAGCCACGTAAGCCTGTGCGAACCCATTTAATCACTCTTGCAGGGTGCTTGTGCAAGTCTCTTGGCAAATAGGCATGGGTGAACCCACCGAGGGTGTGTGTGCAGCCTTGGTAGTTTGGTTGTTACCACTTCTGGATTCCCCGTACATGGGTATGGGTCTGCATACATGTTTGAGTACTATTTGTGTACTTGTGATATGATGAGTCCTATGGTGGACGAATCATGTGTTTGCTCCGTATTTGTACCGGATGTGAGGACAACCCCGAATCAATGGTGGATTCGGTTTTGATGCATGTACCTTGTAGATCCGAGTGGACCCATAGGATAGGAGGACTCACTGAGATTTAGTAATCTCACCCCAATCAACTTATATTTTTTTAGGTGCAGTTTAGTAGCGTTTGGTCAGTAACGGGTTTGGACTGAAGACTTGGAAGTGGTGTTGGCTCGAAGACCTCGTTGGTTTTGTCATTCCGCTGTGCGAGATCCATTGAAGACTCATGTATTATGCTTCTTAGTAGAATTTCATGTTTTATTTTATATGGATCTTTCTATAACTATAGCTTTTGTATGTACTCAATATCAATTTTAACGTTTCATGCATAATATACTAGTCAGTTATGTATGGGGTGTTACAGTTGGTATCAGAGCAGGTCGATTCTCGGCCGAGCCATGAGACATCACTATCAATTCCTTTCCTCCTCACATGTGTGCGTTGCTAGCCTGATTTTACTAATATCTCATTCAGTTGTTGAACTTGATCAACTCATCAACTGAGTGTGAGACAGTAGAATTACGGCAGAGCCGCCACGAGGACTCGTAAACCTGTAAGTATTGTGAACCCAAGTAGTTGGAGTGGGATGAGTAATGGATTGTTTGGACGTTGTAAGTGGATAATATTGGAGTTGTTAGAATTAAGAGGAGCGTTTGACGCAAAGGAGTAATACCCGAACTACCAAGGTGTGGATGGAGTCAGCTAGAACCCCCAGTATTTTGATTTGGACGAAGTAAACTTTCTCTAAGTCTTGGTAATAGCAAGGGAAATCCAAATAGGATTTAGTAGGAGCCTTGTAAGTGAGATTCTCCTAAGGTGTTGAGCTGGGAATTAGTAGGATTCAGTACTGATGATGCTGCCAGTGCTAAGTATGACGGGTGAGCTGATAGGACAGAATGACCTCTGGAAATGCGGATAGAAGAGTTAGACCTTTCTGATTACGCTGGTACGAACAGTAATTGGATGGGTGAAGTATTAGATCCTGATTTAACTCGAAGTACCCTAAGCGAGAGTAGTTACCTAGTAAATGTTGGTGGAAGGTACGAGTGTGGTAACTTACGATTGGGCAAGGTTTGGATACCCGGTCGATAGAAGAGGATATGTATTTCTGTTCTTATCATTTTATATTTAAGTTCTAGAACTACGCTAGATGGAATATGAAATGATGTAGAAGCGTGAAATGCAGTGACCCAAGTTCTTGTTGGTTGTTGTTCGTCTGACCCCGAGTGAAGCCATAGAACTACGCTTGGCGTTGGGTGTTCAGGCGAGTAAGAACTAAGATCTATCTGGGACGTCAGTAGGATGATCGCAGTTGAGTTGGTTATTAGGATCTATAACATTCCTATCTGAACTGAATTATCCTTGGAATCTCATGCATGCGTGGGACGAGTGGGTACGCGCACTGCATGGTGATCCGGACTTGAACTCCATATCTTCGTGCTTGGAGTTTTGGCTTTCCGAGTAAGTAAACCTTGATGGGTAGCACTCTCAGGTTTTAGCAACCTGAGGAGTGTGATTCGAAGGACTTGAGGAACGATGAACCTTTTGGAGGTCTAATCAGACACTTGTCGGTTGTGACTTTAGGATACGCGTGGAGATCGTTATACGCCACGGAGGTAGATTACCTGGATACATGGCCTCGGAGTTGGACCACCATGTTGTTACTACCAGATGGGTATAATGCCACAATATCGCTATCGTGCACAAGATGCGTGACTCATCCTTTTTCCGACATGTGTGGGACAAAGGTGATCTGAAACTCAAGGTAGAATTCTGATTTGGCACTCGTGAGACACAGATCCAGACTCTCATAAGGTGTGTGGGATAAGGATACATACGTCGCGCTCGATAGTAAAGGAATAACTAGGCAGACGATGGTGAAATGGATCAAGATCCAATACTATACTTATGTAGACACTGAGTGATCGTGATCGCGTGAGTTAGTATCAGATTGTACCTTAGGGACGTTCTCGTTTCGTAAAGTGTTAATCTTGATGAAGCATGGACATTTTGGTTTGAGAACTGCTAAGGAGTTTATAAGAGAGATGTTCGAAGTGCAAAGTGCAATTTCTTGCATTGTGGCTACACTCTGACTGTTAGAAGCACCGCAATGAAGGATGCAGCCACCGAGGAAGTCAGTTTAGTGTCTGATTCAGAGGTGGAACAGACATTAGATGACTGTGTGAATGGAGTGTGGCTATGGGAGAATTGTTATATCAGTAAGTCGCACGAGTTATCAGAGGTGATACTACGCTAAGAGAATGAAGGTGTATATTGGGTAAAAGTTGTGTAGAACTGCTATAAAGTTATCATGAGCTGCAGTACGTTGTGAAGGGTTCGATATACCGGTTGAGCAACTAGATTTGTTGGAATGACAGGCATAGCGGTTATACACCATGAGAATCAGTAACGAAGGACGATTTCTAAGTCGATGAGCATCTGGTTTTCAATGTCCTGAAGTAGAAACGTGTACCTAAGTTGCGGTAGATGAACTATATGGAATGGTAGAGTAAGTAGAAGCTTGATTCTGGAGAGTATGCAACTTTCAAAGGTAGTAGTCGATGATGGATGTATATGGAGTCTTAACACATGTTGTAATTGGACAGCTGTAGATAAGGAATTATTGTGTATTAATGGAAACTAAGTGAATTATGGATATAACGTGACTCAGAGGATTTCAAGGTGTGTGACTTGTTGGAATCAGAGTAGCGCAACGGATCAAGGAAGAATCAGATAAGTCTGAGGTAGGAACGAACGGACTATTCGCAGGATCTTATATTGGGATGAAAATATCTTCCTAAAGGAAATTGTCAAAGCAGCGTTTCGTTCGTTCTAGTCTCTCAAGGATCACCATAACTCGAGAGGTGTTGTCAATGGACCAGCTTGGGAATATATTTTTGTGGATGGCATGCGGTCCGATGTTCGTAGGTCATCAGTTTAGCTTGCAAGTCACAAGGGTTGGACTGAGTATCAGACCGTCGAAATGCTGAAGGCTAGAGAGGACATTCAGTTGGCGCAATTTCCTTGTGGTTATGCCTTGTGTATTATGATTGTACACGAAGACTGGTACAATGGTTACAGTTCAGTTGTTAAATTTCGCGTCTTATCAGTAGAATCTTGTTCAAAGTTGTCGAATGTCAAGGCTATAGTTGCAAGATGATTACACCATCGCGGTTTACGGTGACAGTTGTTATGTCTAAACTGGAGTAAGGGTTAAAGTAAGGAGTTTCAGTTGTATAAGTAAAGGTAAATTTGGGACAATCATCCTAAGACTTTGGGAACCAGAGGTTAAGACCAAGGAATTTGGAGATCACCTAATGACATTGTATGGACTCGAGTGGAGAATAACTTGAAGTGTTATCGCAGAAGCGACGTCGTGGCGGTAATTCTCAAGTGGGAGGTAATTCAAGGAGCTGAGTGAATCAGTAATGTTTGTTGAATGAGGGTGAACACACCAGAGAGTGAAACGAAGGAAATCGACATAAGTGGAAGAATCTTTTCCGGGGTGTGTTAAGACGAAGTATCTGCAGAGATGGGTTACGTGAGGATTAGAGTTTCTGGTCATGTATAGTGGGACGCAAGTAATTTGACAGATTATGTTTCTTCGTACCGAATGATCCTCGGACAGAGTAGTGAGATTATCTAAAGACGAATGTGAGTAACATTCTTTCCCTTGATTGGATAGATGAGAAGGGTTGGTTTCCGTGGTAACCGGAAAGAATTCGAGGACGAATTCAATTTAAGGGGGGGAGAATGTAATACCCAACATAATCCAAACAAGATTATATGTATTTGAAGTGCCAAGAGGGAGTTGTAGATTTAATCCCTAATTTAAGAAGTGGTTAGTTGACATGGAATGAGATTGGTTAAAAGCAAACCAAATGGCAAGATGGTAATTTTGACTTAGTTGAGGGGCACATTGGACCTTAACCATTACTTGCATGAGGACTTAAGGCATTGTTTGGTAGTAACTTTTCCAAATCAGAATTTATGAGGGAGAGAGCTTAGAAGCATGGAAAGAAAGAAGAACTCAAGTTCATCATCTCCATTTTCGCAACTCTTGGTACAGCTCCACTAAATCAGGTATAACTCTCTGCTCGTAACTCCGATTGTAACGGTTCTGGTCTCGTTGGAAAGCTAACGAAATTCTCTTTGATTTGCACATATGGTTCGCGTTCATAGCTTCTGTTTTGAAGGAGAAAAGTGAGCTTGAAGTTGTGTCAGTTATGCTGAATGTGTGAATGGAGGGATACGGGTTTGATGAGTTTGGAGTTGGAATTTTGGTCAAGTTAGGAGCTCAATAGCAGCATGTTCATCATCCAAAGCTCCAATGATGCAAGGTGAGTCCTTAGTTAGAGACTTGGGGAAAGTTTGTGGGAAATTGCATGTTGGGGTTTTTGGTGTGAGTGATGACTCCATGAATCCATAATGATAAATGTGATTAATTGCTAATTGGTGATTTTATGTAATGCATGCTTAATTTAATGCTTAGATTGTGTTTTATGTATGTAATGTGTACATTAGATCACTATAGCATGTTCGAAATTCGTTTAGAATTGAATCATGATGATTGGAATTGATATAGGGCAATTGGGACTGGTTTAGAACCCTTAAAAACGCAGAAAATTGATTCTGCTACAGGGTATTCGGTTACGGGTCTTTGGGTAACCGATTACTCTGTTAAAAATGCAATTTTGGACTGTTTTTAGTGCCAGTAATCGGTTACTGAGTTTGGGTAATCGGTTACCCTAGGCGCAGGGGGGAAAAATCAGCAAACTTCGGAAATTCGTAACTTTCGGCTCAGGTATCGGAATTGCGCAAACTTTATATCGTTGGAAAGCTAGCGATGTATACTTTCTAATAAAATTGGTCCCCAAAACAGAATGTTTGATTTAATAATAGTGGATCCCCACTTAGTGAATCAATATGGGAACTTATGTCTTTACCAATTGATTAATAATTATTATGTCATGCATTGAATAGAATGCCTATTGCTACTATGAATAGTATATCCATGTTTGAAAATGTTATGCCATTATGTATGATACATGGAACCTGTGGACACCGTCGTTTTGGTTAAACGAAAGGAATTGATTGTATTGTGTGATTGACGCTTGTTATGCGTGTGGTAAGCTAGAATCGAAGTGGGCCACTACTAGGTGGTAAGGCACCATTGTATATGGACTAGTTTCCAATTACCATTGCGATGTGCTCGTGAGAGTCTATGAGGCGTGTCTCACTTGCAGTTAACACATTGGCGTTCTTGGTATGATTAACACACCCGAACTACCGTTGCAGTGTGCTCGTGAGTTTCCGTACGGGGTTTTACTCACTTGCCGTTAACACACTTGCGTGCTCGGTATGGTGGCGTTATGCGGCTAAGTAAGCCTACGCATAACAGGTAAACCATCTCTAGTGATGCCAAGTAGGCTATATCATTAGGTTCCTACCCAGATGGGCTCATGCGTCGAGACGGCGTGTTGCACTTGCCGTTAACACCACGTGCGTACAGATGGTTAATGGGACGGTGTCGCCTCTTAGGCAAGGTCATCTCGCAGCCATGTAGGCCTGTGCGAACCCATTTAATCACTCTTGCAGGGTGCTTGTGCAAGTCTCTTGGCAAATAGGCATGGGTAAACCCACCGAGGGTGTGTGTGCAGCCTTGGTAGTTTGGTTGTTACCACTTCTGGATTCCCCGTACATGGGTATGGGTCTGCATACATGTTTGAGTACTATTTGTGTACTTGTGATATGATGACTCCTATGGTGGACGAATCATGTGTTTGCTCCGTATTTGTACCGGATGTGAGGACAACCCCGGATCAATGGTGGATTCGGTTTTGATGCATGTACCCTGTAGATCCGAGTGGACCCATAGGATAGGAGGACTCACTGAGATTTAGTAATCTCACCCCAATCAACTTATATTTTTTCAGGTGCAGTTTAGTAGCGTTTGGTCAGTAACAGGTTTGGACTGAAGACTTGGAAGTGGTGTTGGCTCGAAGACCTCGTTGGTTTTGACATTCCGCTTTGCGAGATCCATTGAAGACTCATGTATTATGCTTCTTAGTAGAATTTCATGTTGTATTTTATATGGATCTTTCTATAACTATAGCTTTTGTATGTACTCAATATCAATTTTAACGTTTCATGCATAATATACTAGTCAGTTATGTATGGGGTGTTACAGATCAAGTTGTGATCAGTATACTCTAGAAGACTTAGAGTGTTTCTAAGTGGATAACGATTGTAATCAAGATTGATTAATGGATTAAATCCTCAGTTGAGGTAAATCACTCTAAGGGGGTGGACTGGAGTAGTTTCGTTAACAACGAACCAGGATAAAAATATTGTGTTCATTGTTTTTATCTTAAGAGTTTTTAAAGTCATACTTATTCAAACCCCCCCTTTCTAAGTGTTTTTCTATCCTTCACTTTTCAATACACGGTTTTTTCTCTTAAACTAGGTTACAAAGGTTTCTTTTTATAACCTATTCCTAATTGGACTTGGGCTTACAAATTGCAGCACTACTGGCTGTTACAAATCTGCATATATCTTCTGCTAAAGGAAAGGTCTTCAATCACAAGTTTCCTAATTTATCTCCTAAATTAGAAACGGTTGAATCTTCAATATTCTGATTTGATTCTTCAATATTCTGACTTGATTCTATTGACCTTTAAATCTGCGCCACATAGGATTACATAATATTCCATTGAATATTTTGTATCTGCTGAATATTAGACTGAATCTTCATTCCAGTTCTGCAGGCGCGATGTCATGAGTTGATGTCATAACATTCCATATAACATCTTGCTTGTACCTGTTTTGTTCTTTTATATTTACAAGACTTGTACATTGTATTACATTTTGCTGCTATTATATTTTAGCCAAACATAGATGCCAATCAGCCAATAAAAACATCAACATATTGTGCAAAAATAATACAAGTATGGATCTTTAAATCAATATTTATACTACATCAAAACATAATCCACTATAAGGAGATTTCTTCTTCTTCTTCTTTAAATATCATCCTCCTAACATTTTTTGTTGCAAAATCATTAATAATTTATTTATGATCAAGGTTCTTCAAACAATTATTTTCAATTGAAATCAACAGAAGACTATTTAATCTATCTTGTGACATAGTGCATATCAAATATGATTTTAATAATTTTAATTTATTAAAACTTCTCTCAGCAGATGCAACACTGAAATGAATTGTCAATATTATTCTATAAGCTATGCATGAATTAGGAAAACAATTAAAAGTCTTTAAAGAACTCAATATCATATAGCTTGATTTTGATTCAACTGTTAAAGCTTCTCTAATAACTTTCAATTCTTCAAACAAAAATTCACCATCAAGATCAAGAGAATCGTCATGTTTTAAACAAGTTTCAAGATGTTTACACTTTCAAGTCCCTATTAGATAATGATCTAGGCCTTTTAATACTAAACAAGAATCTAAAAATATTTTCATATGTGCTATACTACTTAAATCTTCTATCAAGTGAGCCAATTGTTTGATCTAAAATATATAAGAAATAGTGATTTCGAAAAGACTCTTCAACAGACTCAAGATTCAGTTGTGTGGGTTGAGATGGATTTTCATCATAGTGTTGCTTTTTACGAATTTAATATTTTTAAATAAAAACACATTCAATCTCCATTTCATTCCCAATCTTTTCAGCACTAGCCTTAGCATTTACAAATCCAGGTTCTCTATATTATTTTATTAGTTTTGACTTTGTAGTGCCCCTATATATTTGTTAGCCAGTATTTTTCAAAAGATTAAATTTTAACAAATATTTTTATAATAGAAAATTTTCTTTCAATATATATAGGAATAATAAAAATTTTGGTGCCCCTGAAATTATGGGAACCTGGGCTCCCGCCCCGCGAGCCCGTGCTTAAGGCCACCCCTGGTCAATATGTGATTTGTCTCTAAAATTGAACCCAAGAAACTGAATTAAGCCTAAATGATGAACATTCACTACTACAAAACACGCATACAACAACGCCAAAGTCACCATGGTTCTTCCCAAAACCGTGGTGACACTTCTAAACTCAAGCGCTGACATTTTATTATTAAAAATTTTAAGGGTATAATTACGGTTACTTCCATTATTATGGTGATAAAATCAAGCTTTCATGTGTTAGAAACCTCAACTCCCTCAAATAATTTATTTCTTTATACGTTAATGCGTGCCTTTTCATTTTTATTTATATTTCAAAAAAAAAAGAATGAGGATATCTCTATGGTTCTTTTGTAAAACCGTTGTTACACACTGCCGCTTCTTTATATATATATATATATATATATATATATATATATATATATATATATATATATATATATATATATATATATTAAACCCTAAGTTTCTATTTTTCCACTGATAAAAGAAACAACCCTAACACCAATGTCGTAGACATCCTTAAGAAGAAGACAACAACATCTACACAGTGTTCTACTTTAAGGTATGTCAAATATTTTTGACATTGTTGTTGTCAAGTTTCATTTCAATGTCGCATTTGAAGACAAACTAATCCAAAGGTGTTTCTATTTCTTCTTCTGCTGAAAATCTCAATCTAGAAATTTATGTGGTTGTGATGGTCGTATGGATTCGTACCAATGCAAGAAGGGACAAAATAAAGGAAGGCTATTTTGGAGATGTCCATTTTGGAGGAGTGATGAAATATGTAATTTTTTCATAAGGGATGAAGACATGGTAGAAAAATGGGGAAATGAAGATAAGAGCATTATGGAGTCAAAGGTGGAAGCTTTGGGCTATTTGAAGGTTATGTATGAAGATTAAAAAAATAAGAACAAGAAATTGAAGAACAAACTGAAATTAGAGAGATTTTCTAGAAATTTGAAGATGTTATATTTTGTTATCTCCTTCATGTTTAATATTTACTTTGTTATGAAATGTAATAGTTGAAGATGTTATTTATGTTTAGGGTTTACGGTTTGATTTGCATTATTGATGTTGAAACTGCTGATGTAGTGAACATGACAGGAATGCAACTAACAGACATTTTCTTACGAGTAAGTTCATTGCAAACTATTGAATTTTCAATTACAATTATCGTTCAAGTTGTTTGTTAGTATATTAGTTTATAGTTTAAGCTGATAGTTTAAATTGTTAGTTTAAGTTGATAGCTTAAGAGAGTGATAAAGCCCTAAAGTTAAGAAGAAACATTAAAATTTAATTTACATAAAATTTCATTACAAAAGGCCTTAATAATCAAATCTAAATCCTCTAGCTGATAGGAAGTTTGACCGATCATAGGCTGCCTCATCCTCATCATCAGAGTCGAAGAAAATCATCTTCCTTATCAACATTCCTCTTCTTCTTCTCCTCACCCTGGGAGATCTCCAAATTTTTTCCTCATCTTGATTAGGAGGATGGTTTTCCAGCATAACAACCTCTACAACAACAAAGTCTTGATTCTGAGGATGGTTTTGCAGTACAACGCCCTCTACAACAACAACATCCTCATTCTCATCATTGTTGGTAACTTGAACAAGAGTACTCATTTTGTTTCCTTTAGATGAAGTTGTTTTTGTGTTATGGTTATTCTAATTTTATATTGTTCCTTTTGATTCTTCATCTTCCTCTCTTGGAAGTTTAAAAATCAAAAGATGTACACATAGTTTATTCATTATTTGTTCTTTAATACTATACACTTTCTCTTCTTTTGGAAGTTGGAAAGATCATTTTCCTACCTCGAGGTGTTCAAATTTATTCTTTCATTCTTAGATATTCATTCTACATATATTTTGATGTACTTAATGGAATTGTGTACTTAATACAACTAATTTTGATATCAATTTAAAAATGGTGTATTGATGATTCTGGTATGATACTACTGACATTTATTCATAAATTATATCACAAAGATTATTAGGCTTAATCGTTGTTATATGGGGCACACTTTCCAGTTTACTAAAACAGTCACTAGACCTTGATTGAAAGTATTGCATAAATAATAACACGCTTGTAACTCGGTGGGAGAACTGACTTTTTGTTTTGTTATTTCGCAAAACATGTTGCGGTAAGCTAGAGTTGCCATCGACTTTTATTTTATCCAATTTAGGAAAGGTATAAAAGAACTGGAAATACCTTTTAAAAAAGATTTCAGTTCGGGGGGTAAGTTATTAAAAGGGAAGGTGTTAGCATCCTTTTCATCCGTAGTTATCTACGGGCTCTTAATTGCTTAGCTCACTTTATTTGTTTGTTTGATTTGTGTGTTTGTGTTTTGGAAAAAACAGATGGCAATAGTAAGGAAAAACTTTGCCATGATTCTTGTATCAGCCCTCGAGAATGTATGCAAAGTGTTTTTGAATTCTTTGTTTGAAAAGAAGTGTAGTGTAAAAAGCATTTTGTCTTTTAAGTTGTGAGCAAGCATTAAGAGCTACTTACCCTAATCATTTGGTATTTCCTATACTTTCTTACTTTCCTTAGAGGATAGTGTAACACCCCGAATTTAATTAAATTGGTTAATTAAATTATTGAAGGATTTAAATATTTGATTTAGTCGAATTTGGATTGTCGGTGTTATTTAAGGGCGTATTTGGAATTATATAAATCGAAGTCGGATAGTCAGAAAATAATATTAAGAATAATATTATTTATAAGTCGGAATTATTATATTGAAGAAATTATTATATTGAAGAAATTATTATTATAAGTGATATAATTGATTATTTGAGATATATCTCTTATTGGGCCTAAATTGATTTTGGAGGATACTAAATAAAGTGAGGATTTAAACACTAAGCCTAATTGGTTTTATATTAGGGTTTTAGAGATTTTGGAAAGAGGGAGTTGTCATAATGAAGAGATAAGAATAGAGGAGAAAGAGGCAAGACTATGGAGAAGAAGAAGAAGAAGCTTGAAGATTTTTCATCCATGGTGTCAAGTAAAAATGCAATTAGAGACCCATTGAGTTGCTTCCATTGATAAGGTAAGGGTGGGGTTCTCTTCCTATAATGGGGCTTATGAACAATTGTATGTGGGGAAATTAGATGTGTAGATTATTACTATTACTTGTGTTAATTGATTGTTTGAAGTGGGATGTATGCCATAAAATATATGAATTTGAGGTGCTGCTTTAATTGTTGATCTGTTAATGAGAGGGTTTGAGCGAATATCTTACCCTCCGGTTCATTCACAGGGACAGTGTATATATTTTGAACTATTTTTCTCTGTACTGTGCCACCGGTGTTAAGTAAAATGAATATATAAAACCATACCACAAAAGTGAGAACAATGAATAGGATATAATCCATGTTTAAGAAAAACTTTATTTTTCACATGATGAAAGAATGAAAAGGGGTGTGGTCTAATATATTCACTCTATATGATTATAAATATATATAGGAGTAATACATGACTGGTATGGTTATATTATGATTATGTTATTCCAACACCTTGCACAACTACATGTCCGCTTCATTTTTTTTATTAACTGACTCAGAGTGAATTTTAGAAGTAGTGGTGTTATGCAATTCAAATAGCTCCGTTTGACCGAAATAATCGAATTAAATGGTATAATTAGTTGTCCGGAATTTGATGAAAATTTACGTGGTAGTTAAGTTTAATTAGTAGATTAACGTGGTGGTGTTATTTTGTTGAAATTGTGATATTTTACGAATCGACCGAAATTGGGTTTTAATTTAAATATTCTTTATAAATAAATATTGGTTTTGTGATAGAAATTGACACACATTTTAGGAATAGAATATAATGGAATTGAAATTAATATTATTTGTAATAATTTTAGAAGTTTTGGAATTAGAGATAAATAATTAGATTAATAAGATAATTTAAATTATTTTAATTTGAATAGAGTTGATAGAGTTGCTAATAGAACTATTAAAGTTGTCAATAGAGTTGTTAGAGTTCACAATAAAGTTGTTAGAGTTGTTTTGAATTACTAAGAGTCATACTTTTGTTTGTTTTGAGTAATTCTGACATGTTTAGAGTTGTCATTGTATAACGTCGGTGTTTGTTTTTTTTTTCATTGGAACCTTAACAATTCATATCTTTTGAACCGTAACTCCGTTTGAGTCTCCGTTCGAGGCGTTAGAAAGCTAGCGTGATATTCTTTTCAATAAAAATGGTTTTGAGCAATAGAATGCTAGAAATTGGAAATGGAGTAGAAATTGAAGTGAATTAAATTAATATAGTTTGATATTAATTGATTAAATTAATAGTTAAATTAATTGCAATGAGTTTAATTGATTGGAATATACTTGAAGTTGGATCAATTATTTGGTTTGTCGGTAAGTTACGATATTTTGAGAATTTATCCGTAGTTGTGTTTTGACTTGAATATGTATGTTGAGAAATATATATTATTATGTCAATGATGTTGTTTTGATATTGATTCTCTGTGGGTAGTTGGATAGTATTAATTTTAATGATTAATTGTTTGATTTTAAATGTGTATGTTCATATATAATTGGCAAAATGAGAATTAACATGAGATAGTGTGGTTACTAGTGTTAATTGGATTTTGTGAATCGTAATTGATTAATTGGCCTTTTATATGTGAATGATATGTATGTGTTGTGAATGTTGTGTACAATTGGTGGATAATTAATCGAGTTGAATTATTGTGATATGCTAAATATTAAGATGGTAGAGATGATCTTAATTGCATATGTTTGTCAACATTGTACATGCATTCATATCATGGTGTGCCTTGAAACAAAGGTGGTTTGCTTTGAAACAAAAGCGGGGCTTGAATTCTAGAGTGAATTCGGAAAGCGGTAAACTATATGTTTACATTTGGTGGCTTTGATCTTGTCCGGATCTGAAGCGTGGCTAGATTCTATATGAATCGGAAGCGGTGGAACTTTGGGTCCACATTGGGTACCACATGCATAGAGTCACATGTCTTGCATTGAGTCACATTGAGGTTAAGTGATGTTTAAATATATGCATTTATGTGATTGTCATGTGTACATGAGACGTGATAATTGAAATTGGTGATGTTTTGATATATAATTGGTTAAACGTGTGAATATGTGATAATGATGGATTGTGTATATATTTGGGATAATAGTATTGAATCTTTTGAGTATTATACTATTGAATTTTGTGCTTACTTGAATATGTGAAATTTATTAGATGATACTATTTACATGATTATGACTTGTTGTGTGATGAAAAGTATGTGAGATTAATGAACTGTAGAAGTATGATGTGTATAGTAGCTATTGATATTTGTGATGTGATGATTTTATATGTCTGAATCCTAGCATGCAATTTATCATATGCCCACTTATATGATTTGATATCTCACCCTTTTCTCTTGTTTCGCCGTTGCCTTTATATTGGCAACGTGCAGGTATTCAAGTATGAAGATTTAGTTGCCGTTACTCGAGTCGGTTGTCGCTCTGATACGTAGCACTCTGGGGGGAACGATTTATATTATTTATGATGTTGCTATTTAATTGTTTCATTTTGGTTGGACAAAATGATAAGTTAACTGAAGATATTTTATTGAATATATTCTTAAGTGATTCCGCTGTGTTTTAATAAAATAAGTTATTCTGCTTCAAAGGTGCTATGTATCCGCTTTATGCGACGAGGTGATTTGTTTTGTTTTGATTATGTGACGCCTCATTTGTTTATTGAGAAATTTTGAAAACTCTGATTTTAATATATAATTGCCGGGTAGAAATGGGGTGTTACAGATAGTACTAACCATACCATATGTGGGTAGGTAGTCCTATTCATTGGATGTTAAGGGACAAACAAAAGGGTCATCTATGGTCATTGAAGGCAACATATAGGAATACCATTAGCAATTCGTAGGGACGATCATCATTTTAGCCTTAGGAAAAATCAAGGGACAAGATCATGTATTTGTAGGCAACAATCGAGGGTCATCGAGGGACTATGATTTTTATGATGATTTAGAATCGAGGGTCTTTGCTAATGGTATCCCTATGTTCGAGGGACATGACCATTATATCGAGAAGGCAACAAAGAGAGGATACCTTAGAGGTGTAAATGTGCAAATGTGTTGTACTCAGTTATTTTTTATCTTGAATTTAGAAGTGATCTAACGGCTGATTTTAAATCTTACCATACAATCCTAAGACATGCATCTAAACAGGTATATAGTGCGGAAAGTAAAAGCAGAAAGTAAATCTAACTATTACAAGGCTTCGGGTAGGGGGATACATAACCAAAAAAATGCAGAAAAATAAATAAGCCTAAACTATTACATCCCTTAGCAATTACACAATTATATGAACAAACTATACTATTACATGGCCATCATACAAGCCTATACAAATTATTCTAAGCATTGAAGTGCAACAAACACAAGAAAAGAAGTTGTTGTTTTTTAGAAAAAATTTATGGTTTAACTAATTTAGAGCAAAGTTAACAATTAAATTAAAAATTAGGAAAAAACTAAATTAGTTTACAAATTAAAAAAACTTATTTTTTTTTTGTATCTTTAGTGATTGATTTTAAATGATAAAAATTTACGAAATAATTATACTAATTATCAAAATTAACCTTTTAAAAAAACTTTAACCTTAATTAATATTTTAGTTATTAAAGTTTTTACAAATTAATTTAGAGAAATAGATAAAAAAAATTAAGGGTTAATTAAGTTTTTAGTCCCTATAAATTAGCCACCCTGCAAAAATAGTCCCTGTAAAAATTTTCTTCAAACTTTAGTCCCTAAAACATTAGACGTTAGAAAATTTAATCCTCGCTGTTAAATTTCATTAACGGTGAATGACGTGGCATGTATGACATGGAGATAATTTTTAATCTTATTGCCAGCTTGGAAAGATTTGAAACATAAGGAGATTGTCACTTTTCCATTTTCCCCTCACTTTTCCATTTTCCCCCCAAATTAAAAACCCTAGTTGCGCATGGAGAAGACTTGTTCGTGGTGGTCCCAGGTTCGTGAGCTGCATTTTCTTGTTCGTGGTGGTCCCATTTAGCGTTGCTTTCTTCAATCTCCTTGTGGTCCCAGGTAAATCCCTTTATCTCAATATAGTATGTTAGGGTTTCATCTTTATTGCTATAGTGAAACTGAAAACTGTTGTAGATGTTTGTTAACCTAGGTTTTCTTTTTAAATGGTATTCAACAGGAACATGTCTAGGTTCAATGTTGTGTTTTATATTAAAGGGTGTTTTGTAAAAGACCCATACATTAGGTATGAGGGTGGGGATGTACTTGGGTTCAGCAACCAACACACAGATTATTGGTCATTTTTTGATGCCTGTGACTTAGTGAAAACCATAGAGCTTGATTTTGATGATACAAAGGTTAAGATATGGTGGAAACCCGAGAATGGAAATTTTGATGTAGATTTACTAGCATTTAGAGATGATGCAGAAGCTATTGAATTATCAGCCATAGTGTTTGATAAGAAATGTAACGTTGAGATATACTGTGAGCCAAAACCTGAGGGTGGGGTGAGTTCCTTTATGGATAAGATTAAGTGGAAGGGAAAGGGTGTACTGGATGATGAATCAAGTGATGAGTCAGTTAGAGATGTCCATTTTGATGATAGTGAGGAGGAAAGGATGAAGGGTTTTGAAGAGGAGATGATTGGTGTAGATGCTGAGCCTACAAAACAAAATGTGCCTTGTGGGTCAAGTAGGCAATGTGAGAAAGTTTTTGTAACAGAAGAATTGGGTAAGCAACATGTCATTGAAGACGAATACATGACTGATGAGTTGGACAGTGGAGCTGAAGAGGATAGTTCTGATGAGAGGCCTTGTGTTATAAGGTTCAATGAAGAAGATAAGTTGAGCAAACAATATGTGTTCAAAGTAGGAATGGAGTTTCATTCCTTGATACAATTTAAGGATGCAATACTTGAGCATAATGTGTTAAATGGTAGGGATATCAAGTTTGAAAAAAATGACTCAAATAGATGTAGGGTGGTTTGCAAGGATAATAAAAAATGTAACTACACAATTTTGTGTAGTAGAGTGTTATCTACTGCAACTTTAGGATTAAAACACTCTTTGATAAACACAAGTGTGGGCGACAATTTTTTAACAAAAGTGCTAAGGCTGAATGGGTTGCTAAGCTTATCGTTGATGGGCTTAAGAATAATAGTAAGATGAAACTAAATGAGGTAGTGGCAGATATTAGATCAAGGTATTCCACAGAAATTCCAGGATGCAGGGCCTTTAAGGCTAGATAAATTGCTAGAAAAATAGTTGAGGGTGATTCAAGTAAGCAATTTAGCATGTTGTGGTCTTATGGTGCTGAATTGAAGAGGGCTTCAGTAGGCAATACTTTCAAAATCAACACAGCTGCTCTAGCTCCAGGTTTGAGGCCAAGATTTGAAAGGTGTTATCTTTGCTTTGATGGGACCAAGAAAGCTTTGACAAAAACATGTAGGCCCTTTATTGGCTTGGATGGATGCCATTTGAAACATAGGTATGGTGGAATTATGTTGATTGTTGTGGGAAGAGATCCCAATGATCAGTATCTTCCAGTTGCTTTTGCTGTAGTTGAGAGTGAGGCAAAAGACACATGGAGTTGGTTTATGAAGTTACTAATAGAGGACATTGGAGATGGCAGATGGTGCTTCATATATAATCAACAAAAGGTATTATTATTGACTTACATATTATATACTTACTTTGATTGACTAACATTATATAACCATTTATATGATGTTTTATGTAGGGCCTGGTGCAAGTATTTGAAGAAGAGTACCCATCTTATGAACACAAATTATGTTTGAGACACCTATATGCAAACTTCAAAAAAAGGTTTGGAGGAGGTACATTGTTTAGAGATTTGATGATGGCAACTGCTAAGGCTACCTATTTTGAGGCACATGAAGCAAAGATGCTAATGATCAAGGAGGCAAAATTGGAAGCTTATGAATGGTTAGAGACAACTCCCAAGAACAAATGGTGTAAGCATGCTTTCCCCTTTTTCTGAAAATGTGATGTCTTGATGAACAATTTAAGTGAGTCTTTTAATGCCACCATATTACTTCAAAGGGACAAGCCAATAATTTCAATGCTAGAGTGGATTAGGAATTATATGATGGGTAGGTTTGCAACCCTTAGAGAAAAAGTGGAAGGATATAAGGGACAAATAATGTTCAAACCATTGAAAAGGCTAGATAGAGAGATTGAGAAGAGTGCAAGTTGGTTAGCCACATATGCTGGTAGATTATCTTTTCAAGTTACACATGTACTTTTTAGTGAGAGTTATGTTGTTGACCTAGAAAAACATACTTGTAGTTGCAATTTTTGGGATCTTGTTGGTATACCATGCAGACATGCAGTGGCAGCAATATATAGGAAGGTGGATGATCCTGTGTCATATGTAAACAAGTGTTACCATAAGAGCACATATGAGGAATGCTACAGTGAAATAATCACCCCACTGAATGGGCATAATAAATGGCCCAGAACAAACAATCCAGACATGTTTCCACCACTCTATAAACGTGGTGCTGGTAGGCCAAAGAAGCTACGTAGGAGAGAGCCTGATGAAGTTAACCAGAATAAGTGGCAAAGGACAAATACTAGTCATAGATGCAAGGTTTGTTTTCAGTTAGGCCACAACAAGAGGACCTGCAAAAAAATGCCCAAATTATAGTTGTAGACAGGCCCACACAGCCCAGTCAAAATGCTGAAGATGTTCCACATGCTAAAGATGTCCCCACACAGGCCAGTCAAACTTACCAAGATACTAATGCAGCTAAGAAAAAGGTATGTGTGTTATTTGATATTTGAATTGAAGATGTGTTATTTGATATTTGAATTGAAGATGTGTTATTTGATATTTGAATTGAAGATGTGTTATTTGATATTTGAATACTTTGATTTGTTTGTTTCAGCCCAAGAAGGTCAAGGCAAAGAAACCAAAAGAACCAACATCTAATGGAGCTGGACCAAGTGGGACCAAGTCTCCACCTATTGATAAGTTTGCTGAATGGGATGCTTCCACACTTGAGGCCTTGCTGGATTGGGAAGACATACTAAACATTCAGCCTTTACGTGTGGACACTACAATAGTTGAGCCTGAACAAGAACCTAATGTGAATGAAAAAGCCAATGCACCAGTGGAGCAGGACACTACACCAGTTGAGCTTGAACATGATACCAATGAGAAAGAAAAAGACAATGCACTAGTGGAGCAGGACACAACACCAGTTGAGCCTGAACCTGAAACCAATGAGAAAGAAAAAGACAGTGCACCAGTTGAGCAGGACAGTGCTCAGGTTGATGCTAAGCCTAGGTCTGGACCAAGAATTTTCTTTGGTCAAGCTCCTAAAAGGGCCAAAATCCAGACGAAGCCAATTAAAGAGAAAGCAAAAGAAGTTCAAACCAAGCCCAGAAAAAGTAACACTGATATGCAGGTACCAAAAAGGCAAAGTGACCGGCTGAGGAGCCTGAAGGCAAGGGATGTTACAGGACCTGAAAAAAGATCAGATGACCCTTTGGTGATCCCTGATGAAGGTGATGCAAGTGAGGATTCAACTTGTCATGCAATCAAGACAAAGAAATGGGATGACATTTACAAAGGATTGACTCAGTGAAACAAGTGTTTGATGATGTATTTGCAACCTTTTTTTGTGATCAATGTTTTGGAACCATCTTTTTACTTTCTTTAATGTACTGATGTAGTTTATGTTTATGGGTTGGAACCTTATTTAATGTACTGTTGTGTTGGAAACTTATTTTGTAATGTACTGATGTACCTTTTTGAAGGTCTACTAATTATTTGAATGTAAGGCTATGCCTACTTATGTCTATCAAAGTTATTCAAGTCAGAGCTTAAGCAATTATATACAATTCAATTATAGCTTATTACATTAAGTCAATTATAGCTTATTACAAGTCAATTATATACAAGTCAATTATAGCAATTATATACAAGTCGGAGCTTAAGCAATTGTATAACAAACATTATTAAACTCAAATCTTAGCACTCAACACAAACATTAATAAACACAATCCATTCAATTCATAATAAACTTCTGTTAAACATTACATATTTCAACCTACATGTTCTGCTTAACCTTAATCTAATTCCTTCTAACATTTATAAATAACAATCAAGTACAAATTGATCATCAATGATACAATGAGGCAAATTGTCTTCATCTTTCCATATAATCCATCTGACCCAAGCTTCATCTCCATTTTCACGTTTTTCTTCACTTCTTGCTCAAATAACTCTTTCAAGGTCCCAAAAGTTTGCATCTCCCTAATCTTTGTTGCATCATTTGTCCATTCTTCATCAGCCTTGATTGCATCATGTCCTGACCCTATTTCATCATCCCATTCAAATAGATTGCAAGTTTCATCATTTTTCCACAACAGACATCTCCAGAAGAGCCTCCCTCGATTGCGACCATTTTTGCAACGATAAGAAACCATACGCATATTACAAGCACATACCTTCCATCTACGATTTGAAACTGATTGATATGAACCTGTTTTGCTTCTACTAGCAGAAGAGGCCATACCTATTATCTGGGGCGCAGATAAAACGATGGAGAAGAAAGATGGAGAAGAAATATGGAGAAAGATGGAGAAAGGTGGAGAACAATATTAGGGTTTCATTTGGGGATTTCGAGCTGCAGATGATATAAAAGTATGTGGGATGTTTAAGAACGAAAATAAAAACATAAACAATACCTACGTGGCCATCCACGTAATCCACCATTAGAGGAAACTAACGGATAGGACCATTTATGCTGACGTCAGAATTTATGGGGACCATTATTTGAAGAAATTTTTTACAGGGACTAAAAATGCAGGGTCGCGTTTTTACAGGGACCCCTGGCATAATTAACCCAAAAATTAATATTAAAAAAAAAACTAATCTAACATTGTTGGTGTTTTTAATAACTTTTTTTTGAGTTAATATTTTTAGTTAAACAATGTTAAAGAAATTAATTAAGAGATATTTATAAATTAAAATTTAATTATGAATTATATAAAAAAATAATTAATTAATTAATAGGAAAGTCAAATTAATCCTAAACTAATTTTTATTTGAATTTGTGAGATCTTTTTTATTAAGTCAAGTAAAAAACAAAATATTATTTACAAATTAAATTAATTAATTAATTAAGACAAAGTTTAAATTAAATTAAACGAAATAAAAAAAAGTTGGAAAATGTGATAAAAAGAAAATGCAGAACGCTATGATCGAGCTCAGGTCCTCTTGGTGATAGGTCTGCAATGGTTACCAGTTTTTATCTTTTTATTCAATAATTAAATCAATGATCAAATAATAAATATGAAACGTGATTGAAACAGTCAAATTGAAAAAGGTCGAGTCAAACGTGGGCCCCATAGAACATTGACTGGCGAATTAGGAACAGTCTTGGTGCCACGCGTACTCCTCCTTCTCCTTCTGTACCTGAAAGCATTAGCTACGAATTTGCCACAAGATTATCTACAGTTTTTTGTAGCAAAGCCTGCAACTTTCAAAATTCATACAGTAGCTACGGTTTAGCTGCGATTTCAATCGTAGCTACACCTGCAAATTCCAAATTCACCAAAACAGCGTTTAACAAATAATCAAAGCACCCAGATTACTTAATTAAGGTGCTACGAACACGATGGTGGTGTCTATTTGGATCAAAGCGTTCTGTAGAAGCAAAAACGAAAAGAAACAAAGTTCATGCCCTAGCCATGGTGTTTATGAAACGATGCGTCCAAGCACGTAAACCAACGTCCAAACCTGTTCTAAATGATCTCATAAACATTAATATCATCATATCATATTGAGATACGTTAATATGTGAAATACAAAAATTTACAATATGAATGAACGTGATAATTGTGGTATGCAAAATTTAGGAGTGTTCACGCATGATAGATGATCCCCACTTACTCTTTGATGTCTTAGGAAGGGAATGGAATGGTTTATTTGCTTTGAATGGGGCTGGAACAAGGAATACTAAATTGCACTATTCTTGAATTTTTTTTGGAAATTTGGTGAGTGTTTCTTTGCTAGATTTTTCGTCCCCCCGTGATGAAAAGGTGTTGTTGATTTATAGAGTGAGAAAGTGGAAATTCATGGCAAGAAACAAGCTTTTGATGGCCATCAATTTTAAGGATTCTTTCTTTGAAATTTTTTGAAAAATTTCCAAACTTATGAGATCATGTCTTTTATGGTGTTTAAGGCCTTGAATGTATTTGACTTGGCTTTTAGAAATTCCATAAAAGTGGGCGCCCCTCCCCCCTTTTAATATCTATTTTATTTTGATTTTTTTCCATTTTATTTTGATTTTAAATGAATAAACTCAAATAAAATCAAGAAATAAATAATAATGGGTTTATGGGCCTCTTAAAAGCTTGAAATCACGTGGACAACACAAAAATATGGGCCCATTACCCAAGAGTTCAAAGCTTCTCAATTGTGGTTTCAAGCATTTTTTTCAAAATTTAGCCAACTTCTACCAATCATAATTATCTCAAATTTTATCCCATGGAGATGTTCTTGTACTTTTTGGAAAGTCCAAGATGTCCACTACAGCCCCCTTAGGAACATTTTTTGCATTTGAGGAATTTATTTTAATGATATTGGCCTTGACAACAAATGGCTTTTGTAGACTTCTAAAAGGACCTGTAATGTTTTGGCTCCTATCTTCCAAATGAGGCATTTTTGGCCAAGTCCTTATTGAGACAAATTTGTATAGCATTGAATTTCCTTCAAAATGAGCTTTGTTTGGGAAATTTTTGATAAAGTATGTGAAAGTTATGGCTGGTCAAAGTTCATTTGACTTTTACCTCAAAAACCCTAATTTAGAAACTTTGGTTTTTGATGATCTTTGAGCTTTTCTTGATGAATCATGATCCATCCTTGATCAAATGATGAATTTGACTTCAAATGATTGGTGTTGACCATAAATCTTGACTTTTGACCGTATGTTAACCACAGTTGACTTTCTGCCTCATATAGTTGACCGTTGGTCAACAGGCTGACTGATCAAACTTGTGATTCAATGAAACTTGGTATGAGGATACTTGCCATCATATGAGACACCATGAAATCCACTTGAAGTCTTAGAAGTCCAATTTCCTTGGAAAAAGTCAAAATCCTAGTTGGAGGCTTGTTTTTTAGGAGAAGAGTATATGTGCTTACTTCTCATGTAATCTTGAGCAATTGGAGATCCTATGAGCTTGAGGAGACTGATTGAATCAAAATTCTTTGAAATATGGAGGGAAAATTTTGGGGTATAACAAAGCTACATAACAACGTCTGGACCTGCGTGATTATATAGTTATTCCACCGTTGTTAAATGCCTTTTCGTAGCAGTGATTGGGTTAATGTTAAACAGGAAAAACTTGTTCAATTTGAAAGAAATGAGGTATGAGAACTGGTTTCTAGACCTAACTCTATTAACACCATTGACACTAAATTAGTTTACTTGAATAAGTTTAATGAGAATGTTAATGTTACTAGAAATAAGGCATGTATTGTGGCTTAATGCAATACACAATCTAAGGGGTTGACTTTGATGAAACCTTTTCTCTAGTTTCTTGTCTTGAAGCCATCATATTGTTACTGGGATTGTTCTTTTTCCTAAAGTGCAAGCTCTACCAAATCAATGTGAAGAGTGCCTTCCTCAATGTGTACTTGAAAGAGGAAGTCTTTGTTGAGAAGCTAAAAGGATTCATTTATCAGTGTTTTCCAAATCATGTGTTTAAACTTAGAAAAGCTCTCCATGGACTCAAACAAACTCTTATATCTTGGTATGAGAGATTGACTTAAATTCTTACTAAGCATGTTTATGTTTGTGGGGGAAATAAAAATACTCTATCTATGAAGAAGGACTAATGGAAGCTTATGATAAATTATATTTACATTGATGCCATTTTGTTTGGGGGAATTTCAAGAAAGATAGTAGAACATTTTGTTCAACAGCAATCTAAATTCGATATGAGCTTAGTAGGTGAACTCACCTTTATCTTGGTTTTCAAGTGAAGAAGATGAAAGAATACATATTTATCTCCCATAGAAAGTATGTAATAAAAATAAAAAACTAAATAAATTTGGGTTGGAGAATGAAAGGCACAATGTATCCTTATACCATTCATGTACATCATTGCTAACCTTTGTGACATTACTTTCTCAATTGGTGTGTGTGCTCTATATAAATCTATTCCTAAGATTAGTCATCTTATGGAAGTCAAGAGAATCATTAAGTACATAAGTGGAACATTATATTATGGCCTTTTATACTCATTTTGATAGCAACTTTTTATAGTTGGATATTGTGATGCTAACTAGGTAGGTAATGCTAATGATAGAAAAAGTAGTTATGGTGGATGCTTCTTTCTAGGGAACAAATTAATATATTGATTCAGTAGAAAAAGCAATTGTGTTTCTCTCAAATACATAAGCATAACGCATTGTTGCAGGAAATAATTGCATTCTACTCTTGTGGATGAAACAAATGCTTAAATATTAGAATGTGACATAATATGTCATGACATTATATTGTGACAACATGAGTGTGGTGGTCGTTTTCTTTACCTCCCCGTTTCACTTGGGAGGACGGCACGCTAAACCCTTCACGCGAAATTTGGAAGGAGAATGCGCCCGTGGTGGGATGAATTTTGTTTCAGTTCTTCCTACGATATCACACGAACTTTCTTATTTGTCCTACGAGTAGGAAAGGGGAAAAAAGATCTCAACTAAACCCTAGGAGTTTGCTAAGTGTGGGGATTTCACTTAGACTAGAAATTCTGGAGTCCGGGGGGTCGGTTATACATAGGGAAGTGTTTAAACACCCTACATATCTGTAGTACTCTACAGGAACCTTCTCTGTGTCATTGTGATTGTGTTTGCTGCTAATGATTGGGAAAGTTTCTCCTTTGTATTAGGAGAAGGAATTGAATTGATTAAAAGACAGACAGACAGACAAACTGACTATTTTTGGTATTTTATTAGCTCGCTGAGATTCCTTGTGAACCTCATGCCTACATATCCCTAGTGGAAGTCAGAGCTTAATGTAGTTCGGGGAACTAACTAGGGAAATTAATTGTTTTTTTGGTGCCTTGCTTGAAGCTCAAGGTTGAAGCTTGGAATTAAATCTCTGTTTACAGTAAAGAGACATGAAATCATCTCTACAGAGAGGTATTTGTACTATTCTACCACAAACATTTAAAGGAGTGACAGAATAACTGAATTCATTTCATTCAAGAGGGGGACCTTACTTGTGGCTGACTCTACTTAGGGAGACTCTATTTGTGTTGCCTTGTACAAAGCCCAAGGTTGTGGCTAACTGTTGAGGATAATTGAATGAATGACTCTATTTTATGTGCCTTGTACAAAGCCCAAGGTTGTGGCTAACTCTAGCTAGGGAAAACATTATTTTCTGCCTTGTACAAAGCCCAAGGTTGTGGCAGACTCTTAAATAAACTGAGTATGAATGACTCTATGGGGAAAAGATCCTAGGTGTTAGGAATCTTTGACACATGAAAATATGGTTTATCTGCCTTGTACAAAGCCCAAGGTTGTGGCTACTGAGTGATGAAGAACTCACTGGGGAGACTCTATTATCTGCCTTGTACAATGCCCAAGGTTGAGGCTGACTCTTGACAGGGGAGTTTTATTGTTTGGGTGCCTTGTATGAAGCCCAAGGTTGAGGCTAACTGTTTTTGTTGGTTTTGACTCTACTGAGGAGGTTTTATTTATTGAAAGACTGTTTTTCTTTGGAAGCTAACCCTTTCCAGGGATTTTGACTCAGCTGGAGAAATTATTTGGTAAAAGACCGACTTTATCATGTTTTTTGGAGGCTGACCCTTTCCAGGGGTTTTGACTCTTTTGGGGAAATTATCTCCTAAGAGAAATGAATCTTTATTTTTTGACATTTTTATTAATTGGCTTTGGAGGCTAACCCTTTCCAGGGAATTTATTAACATGAAGGAATGTGTGGAAGCTAACCCTTTCCAGGGATTTTGTTAAAATGAAGGAATGTGTGGAAGCTAACCCTTTCCAGGGATTTTGTTAAAATGAAGGAATGTGTGGAAGCTAACCCTTTCCAGGGAATTCTATTGAAATGACTGGCAGAAAGATTATCTAATGGAGACTTCTTGTTTAAAGCCCAAGATGAAGGCTGACACATGCTGAGGAGAAAATAAACATAGATCCTAGACTCTGCTAAGGAAGATTGATGAAGATAAGGGTGACAGAGACTGTCCATGTCTCTCATTCCAAAAGGTGTACTCAATGCAAAATTGAGACAAACTTAGCTTGTTTAAAGTCTGGTTTAAATTGGAAGAAACTCACCAGGGTATGTTAAAAGGTGACTAAAGACCTGTTCCTATGTTTATAAGAAACCTGATGGGTCCTTGTATACAAGCTCAAGAGGAAGCTGGAAATGCTTTTAAGAAGCCTGTGGGTCCTTGTACAAAGCCCAAGAGGAGGCTAATCGAGGGTCCTTGTTATAGCACAAGAGAAAGCTATGTAGTTTTTGAAATTATTTTGGCTTTAAGCAAATGGGTAAGAGGTTTCACCGGGAATAATTCCTCTTTGGGTGGATGTGTCCTATTTTTGGATTCTAAGGTTTTTGCCAAGATGTTTCACCGGGAATAATTCATCTTGGGGGTTTGAACTACAGATCTCTAATTAGGAAAGAGCCTTCACCGGGAAGACATTCTCAATCCTAGGCCATATTCCTATAATATATATATAGTTTAACTGTCCTAGGGTTTATACTCAAACGTAGTTCTAAACTAATATATGCACAGTTTATATTTGACAGTAACTTAAATAAATACTGTAAATTGAAAGCTTGTAAAGCCTAACCTGGATGGAGTGGAGGCCTTTGAAGAAATATGTACAGAGCCTCAACAGTATTTTTGTTGTTTTGTTGATAACAGTTGAATATATATAATAAACAGTTAATGGTTTTTGAAAACAGAAGAAGTGAAGATGGACAAAGGTCACATAGGTATCTGAAGAGTTTCATCGGGAATAATGCCCTTCAAATACCAGAAGAATGTTTTTGAAAACAGAAAGAAGATTTTGAAAATACAGTTTTGAAAACAAGCTAAGAAGAGAAGGTTTTTGGGACTTACACTCTATTAGAGGCCCAGTACTTTACAGTACTGGTGTAAAAGCAATTTGAAAAATGATTTGGAATGATGCAAGGTTTTGTTGTTTGAAAACCTCAATCATCCGTTTAATCAGAGATTGAAAATAGTTTTGAATATTGACAAAAAGTCAACTTAATTAAGGCAAAGATGAAATCTATACCCAATTAAGACCTAAATAATTAGGGTTTTATCATAAAATTATTCACAAAGTAATTAGGTTAAAACAAAATGAAAATATATATATTTTAAAGTATTTAAGAAAATATTTAAAACATACTATTTTAAACCTAATTAAAATACATGAAATAAATAATATTTTTATGATTTTTTTGATTATTCACAAAGTAGGTATATTAAATAGCAAGTGTGTGAAAAATGAAGTGAAAATGATTTAATTTGATAAGTTTATTAATTGTGTGAAGTTTGTATAAAAAAAGAATGAAAATGGATGCTAAAAAATTGGTTTGGCCCTAGAGAGGTTCGAACCCACGCCCTTCATGATCACATTTCAAAACTTAACCAACTGAGCTGCGCGCGCAGCTTGTTAACTATATACACTCAATATATTATATTTTCAAATAAGCCAGGAAATTCAAATTTTACGCGCGCCATGTTCATCTTCTTCCTCGAGCTTCAGATTTTCAAATTCCTAACTCTCTGGTTTCTCAACTAAATGGCATGATGTAAACATCAATCTCACTCGTTTTTGGACAAGGAACATGATTATGGGCTCAGAATTCATTTATTCTAAGTGTAACTAACGAATTTCATTATGAACACGAAGAACACATAAACCCTAATTTTAAAATTAAATGATGCACAAGATGAATAAATGAATGATGATAGAGGGTTTTCAATCCTCTGATGATGCTGAACAAGATAGAATCGAGCTTTACCACAAAGAGTGCTTAAATTAAAGAGGTGGAGTTCAGAAACTTACCTCTGAAAATGGAGGTCGTGAGGATGATGGAGAGCACCTGGGCTTGAATGAATGATCTCAATAGCTTCCCTGAGACTCAATGATGCTAACTGAATGCTTATTGCAGCCTGAATCCTTCTGAATTGTTCTATGGACCTCCCTCGATTTCAGCTTCAAGTGAACATGGAGGGTGTTGATTCTTGAGTTACAGATGAGCTGCAGCCATCTGGTTAGCTTCACTATGACCTGAGGAGTGTGCCTGGATGATTGGCTTGGCTCGGAACCTCCTGAATTACTCCATGGACCTCCAACTGCAAATGCTCCAAAGTGAGAGCAACAATGGTGTTCCTCCACTTACAGAAGTGATCCAGGTGCTTGGATCACCTCAAATGACCTCCCTTGAGATGTTAGAATGTTCACTTCCCAAAGATGAGCTCTGGTTTGAAGAAATCGATTCTTCTTGCCAAAGAACTTTGAAAAACAATGAACATGAGAAGAGAAAGAGAAAGCAAGGAATATGGTTTCTTTGGTGTGTTTTTGAATGAGGAATGCATCTGTATTTATAGGCAAATGGATCAGTATAGCTGCAGAGGAGTGAGCTTCCTTAGTGAAGTTGATTTGCTTTCTTAGCCATGAAGGAAGTTTGCAAGTATCTCTTATGCAATGATGAGAATTTTGATTCCATTTGATCAATCCCCTAGCCCTCGATTTTGTTTAATCTTAGGGGACAATTCTGAGCCAGAAATGAGCTCTAATTGGTTGGTGAGAAGATTCCTTGGGTGATTCATCAATTTGCCATAAATTCACAAATGTAATCATTACATAATCACATGTTCTTGTTTTTAGAATCTTCTTCAATTCTTATGGCATGGTGAAAATGAATGCATGGCATGGTTTCAGATGTGTTATGGGTCGTGTAGCATCCATAAGAGAGGTTATTTGCACAAAATTTGCAAAGTCCAAAAGTGTCCATGACCTATAATTTTACTTTATGAGGCCAACTTTGAACAAGCATAACTCTTAGCTCAAATTGAATTTGGAGAAGGTTGAACACAATTTGGAAAGCCCTAAACATCTACTTTAAATCATTAGTTTATGTCTTCTTCAGAATCATTTGGGAAATTTGTGAAAAATGAGCCCAAAGTTGGATGAAAACTAGGTTAAAACACTTAGAAAAATTTCTAAGTGTTTATGACCTAAACTTCAAAATTTCCAAAACTTCATAAATGATTGATCTTTTGAAAAAAGTTCCTTTGTAAGATGTTGTTTTATTTTGCAAGATCTACAACTTTCATGTTGGAAGTTTTTTGAGTTGTGTAGGTGAAATTTTGAGTTCTCACTATGCCCTCAAAAACCCTAATTCCCGACTTTTTGCTCCTTGATGAATTTCTTTGAATTTCTTTGGTCAAATGACTTTGACATCCATATATTGATGATATTGATCTTTGAAAGTCATTTTTTGACCAAAAACCTTAAAAGTCAAAGGTGATCCCATACAGTTGACTTTTTCCTGACAAAAGTGAATTTTTGGGCTTTTGTGTAGAAACAAGATCTTATCCTCAAATGAATGATGTAAATGGATTATATTGAGGTAGTAGAGACTCTTGAATCATGTCTTGAGTTTTTGATCCATGCCCTGATTAAAAGTCAACTATCTTGGTGAATTAGGTCAAGAACCCTAATTGTCGACCAGAGGACAATGTTGAGTGTAGACTTTGAATTGAGGTGTAATGTCCAGTGGATCTTGTCATAAGAGTTATTTGAAGATGATTAATGTCTTTGAATGGTCTCTTGGGGCTTTTTAGGGTTTCCCAAAGGTGATCCCTGATTTTAGTCCTTGATAGGCTCTAAACCCTAGTCTGTTGATCTGGGTAATCCTGTACTTAGATGACTGAGTGTCTTAATCAATCATAGGTGTAATAATGAAGCTCTTGAGTCTCATGATTGTGTTAGAGACTAATCCTCCTATTGATTGATCCTTTGCCTGAGTTTTCTTGTCTTTGAACACCCTCGATTGAATGCTAGACTGCCCTGGGTACTTACTTTGACTTGATGAAAATCCTGAAGATATGTCATCTCAGGGGGGTCAAAAATTAGGGTATGACAGATGCCCCTATTTAAGTTTCTTTTATCTGGAGGGAGAGAGATTGAGATCTCGATCTCTCCTGCGTAAAAGAGACTTAAATATCGAAGAACGCCCGAATTTTGGGCGCTCCTGAGATGATAAAATCTTTGCATGACTTGATCCCGTTGTCGCACTTGGCGGGGGATGAGGAGACAAACTCCTGCAGAAATACTTGATGTGGATTCTGGTGAATGGATGGCAATGTAGGATACGCAATCCATCTTCTTTAACTAAGTGTTGACACTTAGAAAAAGGCAAACAACCTCCCCCTTGTTTCGGATGTCCATATCTCGAAACTGGTCTCAGTCGTGTTTGGACAATATCTTAGATAAAGAGAAAATTTCCAAAGGTTTGTTTCCTCGTCAAACTTCTTATCAGCGCTTGGAGATAAGATACCATTTGACGGTAATAAAGAAACTTCAAAGATTTGTTTCCTCATCAAACTTCTTACCAGCACTTGGAGGTAAGATACCATTTGACGGTAATAAAGAAACTTCAAAGGGGTTGTTTCCTCATCAAACTTCTCATCAGCACTTGGAGATGAGATACCATTTGACGGTAATAAAGAAACTTCAAAGATTTGTTTCCTCATCAAACTTCTCATCAGCACTTGGAGATGAGATACCATTTGACGGTAATAAAGAAACTTCAAAGATTTGTTTCCTCATCAAACTTCTCATCAGCACTTGGAGATGAGATACCATTTGATGGTAATAAAGAAACTTCAAAGGTTTGTTTCCTCATCAAACTTCTCATCAGCACTTGGAGATGAGATACCATTTGATGGTAATAAAGAAACTTCAAAGGTTTGTTTCCTCATCAAACTTCTCATCAGCACTTGGAGATGAGATACCATTTGATGGTAATAAAGAAACTTCAAAGATTGGTTTCCTCATCAAACTTCTTACCAGCACTTGGAGGTAAGATACCATTTGATGGTAATAAAGAAACTTCACCATCTTCCCTTTTGACCTGGCATCTTTGAAAGATTGTCATATGGGCCCGCGCTCTTTTGAGGGGCTAATGACTTTGTTTGAAGGCGGACGAACTGTTTTCGGGGTGAAAACTGCCATTCGTCGACTGGTGCCTGGGGAATCAACAAACTGTTTTCCTAAGGGGAAAACTACCATTTATCGACTCTGTGGGGAATTAAACATCCCTGAAACAGACAAACTGTTTGAAGAAACTGCCATTTGTCGATCTCTTGAGTATTTAACAGACAAACTGTCTTTCCTTGGGGAAAGACTACCATTTGTTGACTCCGCTGGGGATCATGAACTATCTTCTGGATGAAGACTACCATTCACTGATTCTGCTGGGGAATCATTTGTCGATCTGCTGGGAGATTCTGAATTATTTTCTTTGACGAAAAAGTGGCATCTCTCGACCTTGCTGGGGAAATACCAAACCTGTAGGGAATTCCAAAATGCGAAGCAGACTATCTCATCTGAAGAAGACTGTCGAATGTCGCTCTGCAGGAGATTCTCGACTGAGGAATTCCAAAAATGAACAAACTATCTCTTTGAGGGAGACTACCATTTGTTGACTTGCTTGAGGAGATCCTTGTGTATGAACTGTTGTTTCGAAGGAAAAAGCTTCTCCGGAACTTGCAGGGGAAACTTAAGTTCATGCCTCAATGACTTAGGCATTCACAGGATCAAAGCCTAATTCGGCTATGCAATTATGATGTAATGTATGCATGAATATTATGACAATGATAAAATGTAAAGTGAATGTGAATAGAATTGTCGCGGATGGAAAATCCTAAGATACGACTTGAATTCTTGTTGATCAGAAGATGTCCTCTTCTTGTAGTTCGAACTCTGTTGGGAATATCTGGTTATCAGTTGTCCGCTGTCCGAAGTAAGTAGTATGAATTGAAGTAAAGATCCGTCATCGGGAGATGTTCGCAAAGCGACCTCATGGGGAAATCTTGGTTCCCGGAGTCTCAACCGTTCTCAGAGCAACTATTTGCATTCTTCCTATTGTTTGTAATCCTCAGAAAGAAATTTCACCTTTATTTTTGCAAGTAAATTCATTTTATTTTATGAAAACATTTGTCTCAAGAAAATGACTGTTTAAACTTAAAACGCATTCCAAGAAACTGAATAAGACTAGATTGCAAAGGAAAAGCACAAGGCTCAAATTATTATATATGGAATGTGTGGTGGTCGTTTTCTTTACCTCCCCGTTTCACTTGGGAGGACGGCACGCTAAACCCTTCACGCGAAATTTGGAAGGAGAATGTGCCCGTGGTGGGATGAATTTTGTTTCAGTTCTTCCTACGATATCACACGAACTTTCTTATTGGTCCTACGAGTAGGAAAGGGAAAAAAAGATCTCAACTAAACCCTAGGAGTTTGCTAAGTGTGGGGATTTCACCTAGACTAGAAATTCTGGAGTCCGGGGGGTCGGTTATACATAGGGAAGTGTTTAAACACCCTACATATCTGTAGTACTCTACAGGAACCTTCTCTGTGTCATTGTGATTGTGTTTGCTGCTAATGATTGGGAAAGTTTCTCCTTTGTGTTAGGAGAAGGAATTGAATTGAATAAAAGAAAGACAGACTGACTATTTTTGGTATTTTATTAGCTCGCTGAGATTCCTTGTGAACCTCATGCCTACATATCCCTAGTGGAAGTCAGAGCTTAATGTAGTTCGGGGAACTAACTAGGGAAATTAAATGTTTTTTTGGTGCCTTGCTTGAAGCTCAAGGTTGAAGCTTGGAATTAAATCTCTGTTTACAGTAAAGAGACATGAAATCATCTTTACAGAGAGGTATTTGTACTATTCTACCACAAACATTTAAAGGAGTGACAGAATAACTGAATTCATTTCATTTAAGAGGGGGACCTTACTTGTGTATGTGCAAGTATACCAGTCAAATGCTTCTTAAATGAAAGAAAGATGCTCATCCAAATTAGGGAAAGTTACCACATGTCTGGGTTTTACTGCCAGCTCATGCCTTTCAAAATCCTAAATGGGAGACTTGATTAAAATTGAAATGAAATGTTTGTTTGTTTGAATGTGGTAGAGTAGTAAAAATATCTCTCTATAGAGATAAGCTATGTCTATCTACTGTATAAAAGATCTGACTTTAGCTGGCTTGTATGAGGCCCAAGCTTGAGGCTTTTTGATTGATTAATTAATATTATTGACTCTGGGAGATGACTCCACTGGGGATTAATTACAGGATATTTTTGTGTTCTGTACAAAGCCCAGAATTGAGGTTGACTCTACTTAGGGAGACTCTATTTGTGTTGCCTTGTACAAAGCCCAAGGTTGTGGCTAACTGTTGAGGATAATTGAATGAATGACTCTATTTTATGTGCCTTGTACAAAGCCCAAGGTTGTGGCTAACTCTAGCTAGGGAAAACATTATTTTCTGCCTTGTACAAAGCCCAAGGTTGTGGCAGACTCTTAAATAAACTGAGTATGAATGACTCTATGGGGAAAAGATCCTAGGTGTTAGGAATCTTTGACACATGAAAATATGGTTTATCTGCCTTGTACAAAGCCCAAGGTTGTGGCTACTGAGTGATGAAGAACTCACTGGGGAGACTCTATTATCTGCCTTGTACAATGCCCAAGGTTGAGGCTGACTCTTGACAGGGGAGTTTTATTGTTTGGGTGCCTTGTATGAAGCCCAAGGTTGAGGCTAACTGTTTTTGTTGGTTTTGACTCTACTGAGGAGGTTTTATTTATTGAAAGACTGTTTTTCTTTGGAAGCTAACCCTTTCCAGGGATTTTGACTTAGCTGGTGAATTTGTCTGTTAAAAGACTGATTTTATCATGTTTTTTGGAGGCTGACCCTTTCCAGGGGTTTTGACTTTTTTGGGGAAATTATCTCCTAGGAGAAATGAATCTTTATTTATTAATTGACTTTGGAGGCTAACCCTTTCCAGGGGTTTATATTAAAAAGAAAGAATGTGTGGAAGCTAACCCTTTCCAGGGGTTTTGTTAAAATGAAGGAATGTGTGGAAGCTAACCCTTTCCAGGGATTTTGTTAAAATGAAGGAATGTGTGGAAGCTAACCCTTTCCAGGGAATTCTATTGAAATGACTGGCAGAAAGATTATCTAATGGAGACTTCTTGTTTAAAGCCCAAGATGAAGGCTGACACATGCTGAGGAGAAAATAAACATAGATCCTAGACTCTGCTAAGGAAGATTGATGAAGATAAGGGTGACAGAGACTGTCCATGTCTCTCATTCCAAAAGGTGTACTCAATGCAAAATTGAGACAAACTTAGCTTGTTTAAAGTCTGGTTTAAATTGGAAGAAACTCACCAGGGTATGTTAAAAGGTGACTAAAGACTTGTTCCTATGTTTATAAGAAACCTGATGGGTCCTTGTATACAAGCTCGAGAGGAAGCTGGAAATGCTTTTAAGAAGCCTGTGGGTCCTTGTACAAAGCCCAAGAGGAGGCTAATCGAGGGTCCTTGTTATAGCACAAGAGAAAGCTATGTAGTTTTGAACTTATTTTGGCTCTAAGCAAATGGGTAAGAGGTTTCACCGGGAATAATTCCTCTTTGGGTGGATGTGTCCTATTATTTGGATTCTAAGGTTTTTACCAAGATGTTTCACCGGGAATAATTCATCTTGGGGGTTTGAACTACAGATCTCTAATTAGGAAAGAGCCTTCACCGGGAAGACATTCTCAATCCTAGGCCATATTCCTATAATATATATATAGTTTAACTGTCCTAGGGTTTATACTCAAACGTAGTTCTAAACTAATATATGCACAGTTTATATTTGACAGTAACTTAAATAAAGACTGTAAATTGAAAGCTTGTAAAGCCTAACCTAGATGGAGTGGAGGCCTTTGAAGAAATATGTACAGAGCCTCAACAGTATTTTTGTTGTTTTGTTGATAACAGTTGAATATATATAATAAACAGTTAATGGTTTTTGAAAACAGAAGAAGTGAAGATGGACAAAGGTCACATAGGTATCTGAAGAGTTTCACCGGGAATAATGCCCTTCAAATACCAGAAGAATGTTTTGAAAACAGAAAGAAGATTTTGAAAATACAGTTTTGAAAACAAGCTAAGAAGAGAAGGTTTTTGGGACTTACACTCTATTAGAGGCCCATTTGAAAATGATTTACTGTTATAAGAAACAGTTGATTTGATGACTGTTGTGAAAGCAGTTGAATGATGATTGAATGATTTACTGTTGTGAAAACAGTTTTACGAGTTTTAGGCTTACCTCGAAGAATGAGAAATTGGATTTCTGAGTTTGAGGCGTTACCTTGATCCTCAAATGTTATGCTTGGAATAAATTAGGATCTCAACAGATGTTAAGCATCCACACCAGCAAAATAGAACATTGGATAAGCTCACAGCTTACGGCATTTCATGATCTTCCAGTAATTATTTAAGGACTTCTACAGCAAATGGAAGACCAAACAAACAGAAATATCCAAAAGACAACAGAGAAATAATCTCGAAGTCTTGGATGAAGTGAGAAAATAACAATAATGTGCAACAGTAATCAAATAGAAATTTAAATGATTAACTACACAAAATAATATGAAAACATCAAACTTAAACAAAATTAATCTAAGAAAAGATATTTTTGTAGTTTTTATGAAAGAAGAAAATAATTAGAAAACATAAATAAAAATATGTATCTAATATATTTTTTTGGTATTTTAATAAGGATTAGAAAATAAAACTAAAACCTATATTAAAATAAAATATTTAATCTTTTTCTATGAAAATATTTAAAGAAGAAATAAAAGAGAATTAATAAGAAAACTAATAGAATGAGCCAGGGGGTTTAAATTCGGATAGGAGGTGAGAAAGCCCAAACTGAAGTAAAATAAAAAAAAGGTGTGTTTGGGCCGGACCGGGTCGGTTCATGAGGAACCCGGATCCACCCATGTTACTACACACTTGTGGGTTTGGAGAAAAAACCCTAAAACAAAGAGGCAGAACGAACTCCTCTCTCTTTCTCGTTCTCACCTGCTTCCTTTCCCCTCTTTCATGGCTAAACAACAAAGCATAAAACTCTCCTTGCTCAGACAAACAACATCAGCGATTTTCTCTCTTACTCTTGGTCGAAAAACAACAACGAAGCTCTCTCTCGGTTGTTTACTCTCACCGTGAATCAACAACAAAAGCAAACTTGTTGTCTCTCTCAATCGGTACTCGTTTCTCACTCGCGGTAACAACAACAAAACGAAGCTCTTTTTATTTTTTTTGTGAACGAACAATAACTGTGTTTGCTCTCTCTTTATTTTAGCAACAACAGCAGCTTCCGGCGGCCATGGAGGAGAAATCAGAAGCAGAATTCTAGGTATGTGTTTTTAATTTTGCTTTCAATTTGATTTAACAGTATAGAAACAATAACTTATGCAATTTTCTGTGTTCTGGAAATTTTATTCTAACAGAGAAGTATATCCCTAGCAACAACAATATTCGAGAGTAAGATTAGAATTGACTTACCTACGGCAAGGAGATCTTTGCCGGTTGGTTTTGATGTTGAGGTAAGCTTTGGATTCTTTCCCGAAATTCTGGAAGTTAGTTTATTGTTGGTATTGCTCTGAATCTTTGCTGCTACTGCTTCAGATTTGTTGTGATGCTGAACCGTGATGAACAGATGAACTGTTATGTTGCTGAACTGCTTACGGTGTCAGCGTTTCGATTGCAGGTGAACAAGACCCGTCGGCTGCTGTGTTGAACCGTTGAAGGTATGCTTCAATCCTCTTCTTTTTTTTTCTGGAAATTCGGGTGGTGTTTGATTAAGAACACCTTCGAATTGTTGTTGATTGTTGTAGAACAACTTTGAATTGTTGTTACTAACAACCTCTCTTTCTTTGAAATTGTTGTAGGCTTTTGATGAAGGTGATGCCACAACACCTCTTTGGACTTATGGGAGCGCCTTGAAGATGGAACTTCAAGTTGTTGGAAGCTTGAAGATGAAGATCTTCAAGAAAGGTATGAAGAACTACCTTTTCCTTCTTCCTTAATTTGTAACTAGAATGCTCACCTCCAATAGAGAATCTCTTGGCTTGAGAATTTCTTCTTGCCAAGAGGTCTATTGAACAATATATGAGCAATAGAGAGAAGAGAGAAAGCAAGAATTTAAGTTGCTTTGGTGTGTTTTTGAATGAGGAATGCATCTGTATTTATAGGCAAATGGATCAGTATAGCTGCAGAGGAGTGAGCTTCCTTAGTGAAGTTGATTTGCTTTCTTAGCCATGAAGGAAGTTTGCAAGTATCTCTTATGCAATGATGAGAATTTTGATTCCATTTGATCAATCCCCTAGCCCTCGATTTTGTTTAATCTTAGGGGACAATTCTGAGCCAGAAATGAGCTCTAATTGGTTGGTGAGAAGATTCCTTGGGTGATTCATCAATTTGCCATAAATTCACAAATGTAATCATTACATAATCACATGTTCTTGTTTTTAGAATCTTCTTCAATTCTTATGGCATGGTGAAAATGAATGCATGGCATGGTTTCAGATGTGTTATGGGTCGTGTAGCATCCATAAGAGAGGTTATTTGCACAAAATTTGCAAAGTCCAAAAGTGTCCATGACCTATAATTTTACTTTATGAGGCCAACTTTGAACAAGCATAACTCTTAGCTCAAATTGAATTTGGAGAAGGTTGAACACAATTTGGAAAGCCCTAAACATCTACTTTAAATCATTAGTTTATGTCTTCTTCAGAATCATTTGGGAAATTTGTGAAAAATGAGCCCAAAGTTGGATGAAAACTAGGTTAAAACACTTAGAAAAATTTCTAAGTGTTTATGACCTAAACTTCAAAATTTCCAAAACTTCATAAATGATTGATCTTTTGAAAAAAGTTCCTTTGTAAGATGTTGTTTTATTTTGCAAGATCTACAACTTTCATGTTGGAATTTTTTTGAGTTGTGTAGGTGAAATTTTGAGTTCTCACTATGCCCTCAAAAACCCTAATTCCCGACTTTTTGCTCCTTGATGAATTTCTTTGAATTTCTTTGGTCAAATGACTTTGACATCCATATATTGATGATATTGATCTTTGAAAGTCATTTTTTGACCAAAAACCTTAAAAGTCAAAGGTGATCCCATACAGTTGACTTTTTCCTGACAAAAGTGAATTTTTGGGCTTTTGTGTAGAAACAAGATCTTATCCTCAAATGAATGATGTAAATGGATTATATTGAGGTAGTAGAGACTCTTGAATCATGTCTTGAGTTTTTGATCCATGCCCTGATTAAAATTCAACTATCTTGGTGAATTAGGTCAAGAACCCTAATTGTCGACCAGAGGACAATGTTGAGTGTAGACTTTGAATTGAGGTGTAATGTCCAGTGGATCTTGTCATAAGAGTTATTTGAAGATGATTAATGTCTTTGAATGGTCTCTTGGGGCTTTTTAGGGTTTCCCAAAGGTGATCCCTGATTTTAGTCCTTGATAGGCTCTAAACCCTAGTCTGTTGATCTGGGTAATCCTGTACTTAGATGACTGAGTGTCTTAATCAATCATAGGTGTAATAATGAAGCTCTTGAGTCTCATGATTGTGTTAGAGACTAATCCTCCTATTGATTGATCCTTTTCCTGAGTTTTCTTGTCTCTGAACACCCTCGATTGAATGCCAGACTGCCCTGGGTACTTACTTTGACTTGATGAAAATCCTGAAGATATGTCATCTCAGGGGGGTCAAAAATTAGGGTATGACAGAATCGTAATCAGCCAAATGCTTGATTCCATGGAGTATTTACAAAGTTGGAAATTGGTAATTTTCGGGAAAAGGGCTACGATGAAACGTGACGACCTGTTATCTTTCCCTTCCACTCCGAGTTGCGCTGTATTCGTGCTTCGTAGAAGATGACCTACTGCTGATGAATACTCCGCTATGGATTTTGAATGATCAAGTTTGTCCTGAACACAGTTACTTGCCATATATCCCTAACTTTTGCGTAAACTACCCCTTTCGGGTTTTAAGTCTACCGGGATTGATTAATATATATTTTTTTTTTATGTCTCTAACTTTTGCCTGAATCGCCCTTTCGGGTTTTCGATTCACCGAGACGCTCTTTTTTGCCTAAGCCGCTCTTTGCGAGTTTTCAACTTAGCGAGCTGTTCTTTTAATTATTTAGGCGAAGTATTTCTTGACTGCGTCGACGTTCACAGGACGGGTGAATTCTTCTCCATCCATAGTCGTGAGTATTAAGGCTCCTCCTGAGAAAGCTCTCTTGACCACGTAGGGGCCGTCATAATTGGGAGTCCATTTCCCTCTCGAATTTGTGAGAAAAGATTGAATCTTTTTGAGTACAAGGTCGCCTTCTTTGATTGTGCGAGGTCGAACCTTTTTGTCGAAAGCTTTCTTCATTCTTTGTTGATATAGCTGACCGTGGCATAAAGCTGTCATGCGCTTTTCTTCGATTAAGTTCAATTCATCGAATCTGCTTTGACACCACTCGGCTTCTGTTAATTTTGCTTCCATCAAGACTCTCATTGATGGAATTTCAACCTCTATAGGTAGGACTGCCTCCATGCCATATACAAGGGAGAAAGGAGTTGCTCCAGTCGAAGTACGTACTGATGTACGGTAATCATGAAGAGCATACGGGAGCATTTCATGCCAATCTTTGTAAGTAATGACCATCTTCTGAATGATTTTTCTTGATGTTTTTGTTAGCTGCTTCTACAGCTCCATTCATCTTTGGTCTGTAAGGAGATGAGTTGTGATGTTCGATCTTGAATTCTTCACAAAGCTCCTTCATCATTTTGTTATTCAAATTTGACCCATTGTCAGTGATTATCTTGCTAGGAATGCCGTAGCGACAGATGATGTGATTCTTGATAAACCTGACGACAACTTGTCTTGTAACGTTTACATATGAAGTTGCTTCAACCCATTTGGTGAAATAGTCTATGTCTACCAAGATGAAGCGATGTCCGTTGGACGCTTTTGGTTCGATCATTCCAATCATGTCGATTCCCCACATGGAGAAAGGCCAAGGGGAAGAGAGTATGTTGAGAAGAGATGGTGGCACATGAATTCTATCGGCGTAGATCTGGCATTTGTGACACCTCTTTGCGTACTGGTAGCAATCTGACTCCATCGTCAGCCAATAATATCCTGCTCTCAGTATTTTCCTTGTCATGGTGTGTCCATTGGTGTGAGTACCAAAGGAACCTTCATGTATTTCTCTCATGAGTACTTCTGCTTTTTTCCTGTCAACGCATCTAAGCAGAACCATGTCGAAGTTTTTCTTGTACAGAACATCTTTATTCAGGAAGAATCTACAAGTTAACTTTCTCAAAGTCTTTCTATCTTTCTTTGATGCCCCAAGAGGGTACTCTTGTTTTTGAAGAAAGTTCTTGATGTCGTGATACCACGGGTTGTCGTCGATGATTGCTTCTACTGTGAAAACATGAGCGGGCCTATCCAGGCGCATAACATCGATCCGAGGAATGTCATTCCAATGATTTATCCTAATCATGGAAGAGAGTGTGGCTAATGCATCAGCCAAGTTATTTTCTTCACGAGGAATGTGATGAAAATCTACCCTGTCGAAGAATGGTAACAATCTTCTTGCGTAGTCTTTGTAAGGAATTAGCCCTGGTTGGCGTGTTTCCCATTCTCCTTTGATTTGATTGATGACCAAAGCAGAATCTCCATATACATCCAAGTGTTTGATTCTTAGATCCATGGCTTCTTCGAGACCCATGATGCAAGCTTCATATTCGGCCTCATTATTTGTGCATTTGAAAGTTAATCTGGCAGTAAATGGAATATGGGTACCCTGAGGTGTAACAATGACTGCCCCAATTCCTCGTCCATAAGCATTGACAGCTCCGTCAAATATTAAGCCCCACTGGGATCTTATCTCAGGTCCTTCGTCTGGTAGCGGCTCGTCGTAATCTTTCATCTTGAGGTACATGATGTCCTCGTCCGGAAAGTCGAAACTGGTTGATTCATGACCATTGAGTGGGTGGTGAGCCAGGTGCTCAGCTAGAATGCTTCCTTTCACGGCTTTCTGTGCGTGATACTCAATGTCATATTCTGATAACAACATCTGCCAACGGGCAATTCTCCCGGTTAAAGCAGGCTTCTCAAAGATGTACTTGATTGGATCCATATGAGCGATCAAACAAGTAGTATGTCGAATCATGTACTGGCGGAGACGCTTGGCAGCCCAGGCCAAAGCACAACACGTCTTCTCGAGCATGGAGTAACGGGATTCACAGTCAGTGAATTTCTTGCTCAGGTAGTAAATGGCATGCTCTTTTCTTCTCGTCTCGTCTTGCTGTCCAAGGACACAACCCATGGAATCTTCTAAGACGGTTAAGTACATTATCAAAGGTCTTCCTTCCACTGGAGGAGATAAGATGGGTGGTTCGAGCAGATATTCCTTAATGCTGTCGAACGCTTTCTGACAATCGTCTGTCCCGACGCAACTTTGATTTTTCCGTAGAAGTTTGAAAATTGGAGCGCAAGTTGCAGTCATAAGATATATGAATCTCGAGATGTAATTCAGACGTCCAAGAAATCCTCTAACTTGTTTCTCGGTTCTGGGCGAATGCATTTCTTGAATTGCCTTGACCTTGTCTGGATCTACTTCAATTCCTCGTTTGTTGACGATGAAACCAAGGAGTTTTCCTGAGTAGACACCAAAGGTGCACTTGTTGGGGTTCAGGCGAAGCTGAAACTTCCGTAAGCGTTGAAATAACTTTGTCAGATTCTGTATGTGCTCTTCTTCATTTTCTGATTTGGCAATCATGTCGTCCACATAGACTTCCACTTCCTTATGCATCATGTCGTGGAAAAGTGTAGTCATGGCCCTTTGATAAGTTGCCCCTGCGTTCTTCAGTCCAAAAGGCATAAATCGATAGCAGAACGTGCCCCAGGGGGTGATGAAAGCTGTTTTCTCCATGTCTTCAGGTGCCATTTTGATTTGGTTGTACCCTGAAAATCCGTCCATGAATGAGAAAACTTTGGATTTTGCTGTACTGTCTACCAACATATCAATATGTGGTAAAGGAAAATCATCCTTAGGGCTAGCTTTGTTCAAATCTCTGTAGTCGACGCACATGCGGACTTTTCCGTCTTTCTTAGGAACGGGAACAATGTTAGCTAACCACTGAGGGTATTCTGACGTGACGAGGAAACCTGCGTTGATCTGCTTTTGAACTTCCTCTTTGATTTTCATGGCCATCTCCGGATGAGTTCTTCTTAATTTTTGCTTGACCGGAGGGCATTCTGCTTTTAACGGCAAGTGATGCTCCACTATACTGGTATCCAACCCTGGCATATCTTGATAAGACCAAGCGAAGACATCTGAGAATTCTTTGAGCAGCTGTATCAAACTCTCTCTGATCTCTGAACTGAGCGAAGCTCCAATCTTAACCTCTTTTCTGTTTCCATCGGAACCAAGGTTAATGATCTCTAGAGGCTCATTGCATGGCTGAATGGCCTCTTCCTTTTGTTGAAGTAATCGTTAAATTTCTTTTGATATTTCTTCGTCTTCTTCTTCCTCTGCCTCGAATACAGGAAACTCAAAGCTTGGAGAAGTCATACGGTCGCACGTTTCAACGGGGTATTTTATGATTAATCTGCATATGTGTGATAAGTTTTATTTAGACAACGAGGGAAGACTCGGTGTATGCAGTTAATGGAATATTTTGATGTTTTTTTTTTAAGGGTGTTTTTTAGGATTACCAATTTCCGAAAAAAGAAAAGGAAAAACTAAACGAAGGAACAAAATGACATTTTTATTTATGGACAGTCATTTCTTGAAACAAAGAC